>NC_054474.1:171433858-171638438 GCF_017639515.1 Carcharodon carcharias | reverse complement strand
AGAAGAGCGGGAGCTAAGAGAGTAGAGACTTAAGAAGAGCACGAGCTGAGAGTCAGAGCAGAGATTTATAAATCGTGGGAGCTGAGAGTTAGTGTGGAGAATGAAAAAGAGCGGGAGCTGACACTCAGAGCGGAGATTTAAAAAGAGCGGGAGCTGAGAGCCTGAGTGGAGATTTAAAAATAGCGGGAGTTGAGAGTCTGAGCAGAGATTTAAAAAGAGCGGGAGCTGAGTGAGCAGAGACTTAAATTGAGAGAGGACTTAGTGCCAGAGCGGAGATTTAAAAAGATCGCGAGTTGAGAGTAAGAGCGGAGATTTAAAAATAGCCAGGTGCTCAGAGTCAGAGCGGAGATTTAAAAATAGCGGGAACTGAGAGGCAGAGCAGAGAGTTAAAAACATCGGGAGCTGAGAACCTGAGCAGAGATTTAAAAAGAGAGGGAGCCGGGGGAGCAGAGATTTAAAGAGTGCGGGGTCTGAGAATCCGACTGAAGATTTTAAAAGAGCGGGAGCTGAGAGTGAGGGTGGATATTTAAAAAGAGCAGGAGCTGAGAGTCAGAGTGGGGATGTATAAAGAGCAGGAACTGAGAGAGCGCTGACTATAAATAGTGGGAGCTGAGAATCAGAGTGGAGAATTATAAAGAGCAGGACATGAGATTCAGAACGGAGATTTTAAAAGAGCGGGACCTGAGATTCAGAGTGGAGATGTAAAATTAGTGGGAGCTGAGATTCAGAGAGCAGATTTAAAAAGAGCAGGAGCTGAGAGTAAGGGCGGAGATTTATAAAGAGCTGGAGTTGAGAGTCAGAGCGGAGAGTTAAAAAGAACGGTTCCAAGAGCCAGAGCGGAGATTTAAAAAGTGCGGGAGCTGAGAGAGGAGCGCAGATTTAAAAAGAGCGGGAGCTGAGAGTCAGTGCAGTGATTTAAAAAGAGTGGGAGCTGAGAGTCAGAGTGGAGATTTAAAAAGAGCTGGAAATGAGAGAGTGGAGATTTAAAAAGAGCGGGAGCTGAGAGAGTAGAGACTTAAGAAGAGCAACAGCTGAGAGTCAGAGCAGCGATTTATAAATCGCGGGAGCTGAGAGTTAGTGCGGAGATTGAAAAAGAGCGGGAGCTGAGGGTCAGAACGGAGATTTAAAAAGAGCAGGTGCTGAGAGTCAGGGCGGATATTTATAAAGAGCAGTAGATGAGAGTCATAGTGGAGATCTATGAAGAGCCGGAGCTATGAGTCAGAACGGAGAGTTAAAAAGAGCGGGAGCTGAGAGTCAGAGCAGTGATTTAAAAACTGCAGGAGCTGAGAGACAGAGCAGAGATTAAAAAAGAGAAGGAGGTGAGAGTCAGAACAGAGAGTAAAAAAGAGCAGGAGCTGAGAGTCAGAGCGGAAAATGAAAAAAGAGCGGGAGCTGAGTGTTAGAGCGGAGATTTAAAAAGAGCGGGAGCTTACATTCAGAGCGGAGATTTAAAAAGAGCGTGAGCTGAGAGCTAGAGCGTTGATTTAAAAAGAGCGGGAGCTGAGGGTCAGTGTGGAGATTTAAAAATAGCGGGAGAGTCTGAGCAGAGATTTAAAAAGAGTGGGAGCTGAGTTAGCAGAGATTTAAATAGAGCGGGATCTTAGGGGCAGAGCGGAGATTTAAAAAGATCGCGAGCTGAGAGTTAGAGTGGAGATTTAAAAATAGCCAGGAGCTGAGAGTCAGAGCGGAGATTTAAAAATAGCCAGGAGCTGAGAGTCAGAGCAAAGATTTATAAATAGTGGGAGCTGAGACTCAGAGCAGAGATTTAAAAAGAGCAGCAATTGAGAGAGCGGAGATTATAAATAGTGGGAGCTGAGATTCAGAGCGGAGATTTATAAAGAGCTGGAGCTGAGAGTCAGAGCAGAGAGTTAAAAAGAACGGGAGCTGAGAGCCAAAGCGGAGAGTTAAAAATCACGGGAGCTCAGAGTCAGAGCACAGATTTAAAAAGAGCGGGAGGTGAGAGTCAGGGCGGAGATTTAAAATAGTGGGAGCTGAGAGTCAGAGTGGAGATTTAAAAAGAGCGGGAGCTGTGAGTAAGAGCGGAGATGCAAAAAGCTCGGGACCTCAGAGTCAGAGCGGAGATTTAAAAAGAAAGGGAGCTGAGTGTCAGGGCGGAGATGTAAAAAGATCAGGAACTGAGAGTCAGAGCGGAGATTGAAAGAGTGCGGAGATGAGGGTCAGAGAGGAGAGTAAAAAATAGCGGGAGCTGAGAGTCAGTGCATAGATTTAAAAAGAGCGGGAGCTGAGAGTCAGAGGGGATATGTATAAAGAGCACGAATTGAGAGAGCGGTGACTATAAATAGTGGGAGCGGAGAATCAGAGTGGAGATTTATAAAGAGCAGGAGCTGAGATTCAGAGTGGAGATTTAAAAAGAGCAGGAGCTGAGAGAGTGGAGATTTAAAAAGAGAGGGAGCTGAGATCAGAGTGGAGATTTAAAAAGAGGTGGAGCTGAGAGAGTGGAGATTTAAAAAGAGCAGGAGCTGAGAGAGTAGAGACTTAAGAAGAGCACCAGCTGAGAGTCAGAGCAGAGATTTATAAATCGCGGGAGCTGAGAGTTAGTGCGGAGATTGAAAAAGAGCGGGAGCTGAGGGTCAGAGCGGAGATTTAAAAAGAGCTTGAGCTGAGAGTCAGAGCGAGGATGTAGAAAGAAGCAGGAACTAATAGAGCGCTGACTATAAATGGTGGGAGCTTAAAATCAGAGTGGAGATTTAAAAAGAACAGGAGCTGAGAGTCTGGGCGGAGATTTATAAAGAGCAGGAGGTGCGAGTCAAAGCAGAGATCTATGAAGATCCGGAGCTGAGAGTCAGAACGGACAGTTAAAAAGAGCGGGAGCTGAGAGTCAGAGCAGTGATTTAAAAAGTGCAGGAGCTGAGAATCAGAGCGTAGATTAAAAAAGAGCGGGAGATGAAAGTCTGAGCAGAGATTTAAATAGAGTGGTAGCTGAGTTAGCAGAGACTTAAATAGAGTGGGGTCTTAGGATCAGTGCAGAGATTTAAAAAGATCGCAAGCTGAGAGTTAGAGCGGAGATTTAAAAATTGCCAGGTGCTGAGAGTTAGAGCGGAGATTTAAAAATAGCCAGGCTCTGAGAGTCAGAGCAGAGATTTATAAATCCCGGGAGCTGAGAGTCAGAGCAGAGATTTAAAAAGATCGGTAACTGAGAGTCAGAGCTGAGATTTAAAAAGATCGGTAACTGAGAGTCAGAGCAGAGATTTAAAAACATCGGGAGCTGAGACTCAGAGCAGAGCTTTAAAAAGAGCGGGAGCAGGGAGAGCGGGGATTTAAAAAGAGCAGGAGCTGAGAGTGTGGAGATTTAAAAATAGCGGGAGCTGAGAGTCAGAGTGGAGATTTAAAAGTAGCGGGAGCTGAGAGTCAGTGCGGAGATTTAAAAAGAGCGGGAGCTGAGAGCCAGAGCGGTGATTTTAAAAGAGTGGGAGCTGAGAGTCAGAGTGGAGCTTTAAAAGGAGCTGGAGCTTAGAGAGTTGAGATTTAAATAGAGCGGGAGCTAAGAGAGTAGAGACTTAAGAAGAGCACGAGCTGAGAGTCAGAGCGGAGATTTATAAATCGCGGGAGCTGAGAGTTAGTGTGGAGATTGAAAAAGAGCGGGAGCTGACACTCAGAGCGGAGATTTAAAAAGAGCGGGAGGTGAGAGCTAGAGCGGTGATTTAAAAAGAGAGGGAGCTGAGGGTGAGAGTGGAGATTTAAAAATAGCCGGAGTTGAGAGTCTGAGCAGAGATTTAAAAAGAGCGGGAGCTGAGTGAGCAGAGATTTAAATTGAGTGAGGACTTAGTGCCAGAACGGAGATTTAAAAAGATCGCGAGGTGAGAGTCAGAGCGTTGATTTAAAAATAGCCAGGTGCTCAGAGTCAGAGCGGAGATTTAAGAATAGCCAGGAGCTGAGAGTCAGAGCAGAGAGTTAAAAACATCGGGAGCTGAGACTCAGAGCAGAGATTTAAAAAGAGAGGGAGCCGGGGGAGTAGAGATTTAAAGAGTGCGGGGTCTGAGAATCCGACTGAAGATTTTAAAAGAGCAGGAGCTGAGAGTGAGGGTGGAGATTTAAAAAGAGCGGGAGCTGAGGGTCAGAGAGGAGAGTTAAAAATAGCGGGAGCTGAGAGTCAGTGCATAGATTTAAAAAGAGCAGGAGCTGAGAGTCAGAGTGGGGATGTATAAAGAGCAGGAACTGAGAGAGCGCTGACTATAAATAGTGGGAGCTGAGAATCAGAGTGGAGAATTATAAAGAGCAGGACCTGAGATTCAGACTGGAGATTTTAAAAGAGCGGGAGCTGAGATTCAGTGTGGAGATGTAAAATTAGTGGGAGCTGAGATTCAGAGTGCAGATTTAAAAAGAGCAGGAGCTGAGAGTAAGGGCGGAGATTTATAAAGAGCTGGAGTTGAGAGTCAGAGCGGAGAGTTAAAAAAAACGGTTCCAAGAGACAGAGCGGTGATTTAAAAAGAGTGGGATCTGAGAGTCAGAGTGGAGATTTAAAAAGAGCTGGAGCTGAGAGAGTGGAGATTTAAAAAGAGCAGGAGCTGAGAGAGTAGAGACTTAAGAAGAGCACCAGCTGAGAGTCAGAGCAGCGATTTATAAATCGCGGGAGCTGAGAGTTAGTGCGGAGATTGAAAAAGAGGGGGAGCTGAGTGTCAGAACGGAGATTTAAAAAGAGCAGGTGCTGAGAGTCAGGGCGGATATTTATAAAGAGCAGTAGATGAGAGTCATAGCGGAGATCTATGAAGAGCCGGAGCTATGAGTCAGAACGGAGAGTTAAAAAGAGCGGGAGCTGAGATTCAGAGCAGTGATTTAAAAACTGCAGGAGCTGAGAGACAGAGCAGAGATTAAAAAAGAGCCGGAGGTGAGAGTCAGAACAGAGAGTAAAAAAGAGCAGAAAATGAAAAAAGAGCGGGAGCTGAGTGTTAGAGCGGAGATTTAAAAAGAGCGGGAGCTTACATTCAGAGCGGAGATTTAAAAAGAGTGTGAGCTGAGAGCTAGAGCGGAGATTTAAAAAGAGCGGGAGCTGAGGGTCAGTGTGGAGATTTAAAAATAGCGGGAGAGTCTGAGCAGAGATTTAAAAAGAGTGGGAGCTGAGTTAGCAGAGATTTAAATAGAGCGGGGTCTTAGGGGCAGAGCGGAGATTTAAAAAGATCGCGAGCTGAGAGTTAGAGTGGAGATTTAAAAATAGCCAGGAGCTGAGAGTCAGAGCGGAGATTTAAAAATAGCCAGGAGCTGAGAGTCAGAGCAAAGATTTATAAATAGTGGGAGCTGAGACTCAGAGCAGAGATTTAAAAAGAGCAGCAACTGATAGAGCGGAGATTATAAATAGTGCGAGCTGAGATTCAGAGTGGAGATTTAAAAAGAGCAGGAGCTGAGAGAGTGGAGATTTAAAAAGAGCAGGAGCTGAGAGTCAGGGTGGAGATTTATAAAGAGCTGGAGCTGAGAGTCAGAGCATAGAGTTAAAAAGAACGGGAGCTGAGAGCCAGAGCGGAGAGTTAAAAAGCACGGGAGCCCAGAGTCAGAGCACAGATTTAAAAAGAGCGGGAGGTGAGAGTCAGGGCGGAGATTTAAAATAGTGGGAGCTGAGAGTCAGAGCGGAGATTTAAAAAGAGCGGGAGCTGTGAGTCAGAGCGGAGATGCAAAAAGCTCGGGACCTCAGAGTCAGAGCGGAGATTTAAAAAGAAAGGGAGCTGAGTGTCAGGGCGGAGATGTAAAAAGATCAGGAACTGAGAGTCAGAGCGGAGATTGAAAGAGTGCGGAAATGAGGTTCAGAGAGGAGAGTAAAAAATAGCGGGAGCTGAGAGTCAGTGCATAGATTTAAAAAGAGCGGGAGCTGAGAGTCAGAGGGGAGATGTATAAAGAGCACAAATTGAGAGAGCGGTGACTATAAATAGTGGGAGCGGAGAATCAGAGTGGAGATTTATAAAGAGCAGGAGCTGAGATTCAGAGTGGAGATTTAAAAAGAGCAGGAGCTGAGAGAGTGGAGATTTAAAAAGAGCTGGAGCTGAGATCAGAGTGGAGATTTAAAAAGAGCAGGAGCTGAGAGAGTAGAGACTTAAGAAGAGCACCAGCTGAGAGTCAGAGCAGAGATTTATAAATCGCGGGAGCTGAGAGTTAGTGCGGAGATTGAAAAAGAGCGGGAGCTGAGGGTCAGAGCGGAGATTTAAAAAGAGCTTGAGCTGAGAGTCAGAGCGAGGATGTAGAAAGAAGCAGGAACTAATAGAGCGCTGACTATAAATGGTGGGAGCTTAAAATCAGAGTGGAGATTTAAAAAGACAGGAGCTGAGAGTCTGGGCGGAGATTTATAAAGAGCAGGAGGTGCGAGTCAAAGCAGAGATCTATGAAGATCCGGAGCTGAGAGTCAGAACGGACAGTTAAAAAGAGCGGGAGCTGAGAGTCAGAGCAGTGATTTAAAAAGTGCAGGAGCTGAGAATCAGAGCGTAGATTAAAAAAGAGCGGGAGATGAAAGTCTGAGCAGAGATTTAAATAGAGTGGTAGCTGAGTTAGCAGAGACTTAAATAGAGCGGGGTCTTAGGGTCAGTGCAGAGATTTAAAAAGATCGCGAGCTGAGAGTTAGAGCGGAGATTTAAAAATTGCCAGGTGCTGAGAGTTAGAGCGGAGATTTAAAAATAGCCAGGCTCTGAGAGTCAGAGCAGAGATTTATAAATCCCGGGAGCTGAGAGTCAGAGCAGAGATTTAAAAAGATCGGTAACTGAGAGTCAGAGCAGAGATTTAAAAAGATCGGTAACTGAGAGTCAGAGCAGAGATTTAAAAACATCGGGAGCTGAGACTCAGAGCAGAGCTTTAAAAAGAGCGCGAGCAGGGAGAGCAGAGATTTAAAAAGAGCAGGAGCTGAGAGTGTGGAGATTTAAAAATAGCGGGAGCTGAGAGTCAGAGTGGAGATTTAAAAGTAGCGGGAGCTGAGAGTCAGTGCGGAGATTTAAAAAGAGCTGGAGCTGAGAGTCAGAGCGAGGATGTAGAAAGAGCAGGAACTAAGAGAGCGCTGACTATAAATGGTGGGAGCTTAAAATCAGAGTGGAGATTTAAAAAGAACAGGAGCTGAGAGTCTGGGCGGAGATTTATAAAGAGCAGGAGGTGAGAGTCATAGCAGAGATCTATGAAGAGCCGGAGCTGAGAGTCAGAACGGAGAGTTAAAAAGAGCGGCAACTGAGATTCAGACCATTGATTTAAAAAGTGCAGGAGCTGAGAGTCAGAGCGGAGATTAAAAAAGAGCGGGAGATGAGAGTCAGAACGGAGAGCTAAAAAGAGCGGGAGCTGAGAGTCAGAGCAGTGATTTAAAAAGTGCAGGAGCTGAGAATCAGAGCATAGATTTAAAAAGAGCGGGAGATGAAAGTCTGAGCAGAGATTTAAAAAGAGTGGAAGCTGAGTTAGCAGAGACTTAAATAGAGCGGGGTCTTAGGGTCAGTGCGGAGATTTAAAAAGATCGCGAGCTGAGAGTTAGAGCGGAGATTTAAAAATTGCCAGGTGCTGAGAGTTAGAGCGGAGATTTAAAAATTGCCAGGTGCTGAGAGTCAGAGTGGACATTTAAAAATAGCCAGGCTCTGAGAGTCAGAGTGGAGATTTATAAATCCCGGGAGCTGAGAGTCAGTGCAGAGATGTAAAAACATTAGGAGCTGAGACTCAGAGCAGAGCTTTAAAAAGAGCGGGAGCTGGGAGAGTGGAGATTTAAAAAGAGCAGGAGCTGAGAGTGTGGAGATTTAAAAATAGCGGGAGCTGAGAACCAGAGTGGAGATTTAAAAGTAGTGGGAGCTCAGATTCAGAGTGCAGATTTAAAAGGAGCAGAAGCTGAGAGTCAGTGCGGAGATTTAAAAAGTGCTTGAGCTGAGAGTCAGAGCGAGGATGTAGAAAGAGCAGGAACAAAGAGAGCGCTGACTATAAATGGTGGGAGCTTAAAATCAGAGTGGAGATTTAAAAAGAACAGGAGCTGAGAGTCTGGGCGGTGATTTATAAAGAGCAGGAGGTGCGAGTCATAGCAGAGATATATGAAGAGCCGCAGCTGAGAGTCAGAACGGACAGTTAAAAAGAGCGGCAACTGAGAGTCAGAGCAGTGATTTAAAAAGTGCAGGAGCTGAGAATCAGAGCATAGATTAAAAAAGAGCGGGAGATGAAAGTCTGAGCAGAGATTTAAAAAGAGTGGGAGCTGAGTTAGCAGAGACTTAAATAGAGCGGGGTCTTAGGGTCAGTGCGGAGATTTAAAAAGATCGCGAGCTGAGAGTTAGAGAGGAGATTTAAAAATTGCCAGTTGCTGAGAGTTAGAGCGGAGATTTAAAAATAGGCAGGCTCTGAGAGTCAGAGCAGAGATTTATAAATCTCGGGAGCTGAGAGTCAGAGCAGAGATTTAAAAACATCGCGAGCTGAGACTCAGAGCAGAGCTTTAAAAAGAGCGGGAGCTGGGAGAGCGGAGATTTAAAAAGAGCAGGAGCTGAGAGTGTGGAGATTTAAAAGTAGCGGGAGCTGAGAGTCAGTGCGGAGATTTAAAAAGAGCGGGAGCTGAGAGCCAGAGAGGTGATTTAAAAAGAGCGGGAGCTGACAGCCAGAGCGGTGATTTTAAAAGAGTGGGAGCTGAGAGTCAGAGTGGTGCTTTAAAAGGAGCTGGAGCTTAGAGAGTTGAGATTTAAGAAGAGCGGGAGCTAAGAGAGTAGAGACTTAAGAAGAGCACGAGCTGAGAGTCAGAGCAGAGATTTATAAATCGTGGGAGCTGAGAGTTAGTGTGGAGAATGAAAAAGAGCGGGAGCTGACACTCAGAGCGGAGATTTAAAAAGAGCGGGAGCTGAGAGCCTGAGTGGAGATTTAAAAATAGCGGGAGTTGAGAGTCTGAGCAGAGATTTAAAAAGAGCGGGAGCTGAGTGAGCAGAGACTTAAATTGAGAGAGGACTTAGTGCCAGAGCGGAGATTTAAAAAGATCGCGAGTTGAGAGTAAGAGCGGAGATTTAAAAATAGCCAGGTGCTCAGAGTCAGAGCGGAGATTTAAAAATAGCGGGAACTGAGAGGCAGAGCAGAGAGTTAAAAACATCGGGAGCTGAGAACCTGAGCAGAGATTTAAAAAGAGAGGGAGCCGGGGGAGCAGAGATTTAAAGAGTGCGGGGTCTGAGAATCCGACTGAAGATTTTAAAAGAGCGGGAGCTGAGAGTGAGGGTGGATATTTAAAAAGAGCAGGAGCTGAGAGTCAGAGTGGGGATGTATAAAGAGCAGGAACTGAGAGAGCGCTGACTATAAATAGTGGGAGCTGAGAATCAGAGTGGAGAATTATAAAGAGCAGGACATGAGATTCAGAACGGAGATTTTAAAAGAGCGGGACCTGAGATTCAGAGTGGAGATGTAAAATTAGTGGGAGCTGAGATTCAGAGAGCAGATTTAAAAAGAGCAGGAGCTGAGAGTAAGGGCGGAGATTTATAAAGAGCTGGAGTTGAGAGTCAGAGCGGAGAGTTAAAAAGAACGGTTCCAAGAGCCAGAGCGGAGATTTAAAAAGTGCGGGAGCTGAGAGAGGAGCGCAGATTTAAAAAGAGCGGGAGCTGAGAGTCAGTGCAGTGATTTAAAAAGAGTGGGAGCTGAGAGTCAGAGTGGAGATTTAAAAAGAGCTGGAAATGAGAGAGTGGAGATTTAAAAAGAGCGGGAGCTGAGAGAGTAGAGACTTAAGAAGAGCAACAGCTGAGAGTCAGAGCAGCGATTTATAAATCGCGGGAGCTGAGAGTTAGTGCGGAGATTGAAAAAGAGCGGGAGCTGAGGGTCAGAACGGAGATTTAAAAAGAGCAGGTGCTGAGAGTCAGGGCGGATATTTATAAAGAGCAGTAGATGAGAGTCATAGTGGAGATCTATGAAGAGCCGGAGCTATGAGTCAGAACGGAGAGTTAAAAAGAGCGGGAGCTGAGAGTCAGAGCAGTGATTTAAAAACTGCAGGAGCTGAGAGACAGAGCAGAGATTAAAAAAGAGAAGGAGGTGAGAGTCAGAACAGAGAGTAAAAAAGAGCAGGAGCTGAGAGTCAGAGCGGAAAATGAAAAAAGAGCGGGAGCTGAGTGTTAGAGCGGAGATTTAAAAAGAGCGGGAGCTTACATTCAGAGCGGAGATTTAAAAAGAGCGTGAGCTGAGAGCTAGAGCGTTGATTTAAAAAGAGCGGGAGCTGAGGGTCAGTGTGGAGATTTAAAAATAGCGGGAGAGTCTGAGCAGAGATTTAAAAAGAGTGGGAGCTGAGTTAGCAGAGATTTAAATAGAGCGGGATCTTAGGGGCAGAGCGGAGATTTAAAAAGATCGCGAGCTGAGAGTTAGAGTGGAGATTTAAAAATAGCCAGGAGCTGAGAGTCAGAGCGGAGATTTAAAAATAGCCAGGAGCTGAGAGTCAGAGCAAAGATTTATAAATAGTGGGAGCTGAGACTCAGAGCAGAGATTTAAAAAGAGCAGCAATTGAGAGAGCGGAGATTATAAATAGTGGGAGCTGAGATTCAGAGCGGAGATTTATAAAGAGCTGGAGCTGAGAGTCAGAGCAGAGAGTTAAAAAGAACGGGAGCTGAGAGCCAAAGCGGAGAGTTAAAAATCACGGGAGCTCAGAGTCAGAGCACAGATTTAAAAAGAGCGGGAGGTGAGAGTCAGGGCGGAGATTTAAAATAGTGGGAGCTGAGAGTCAGAGTGGAGATTTAAAAAGAGCGGGAGCTGTGAGTAAGAGCGGAGATGCAAAAAGCTCGGGACCTCAGAGTCAGAGCGGAGATTTAAAAAGAAAGGGAGCTGAGTGTCAGGGCGGAGATGTAAAAAGATCAGGAACTGAGAGTCAGAGCGGAGATTGAAAGAGTGCGGAGATGAGGGTCAGAGAGGAGAGTAAAAAATAGCGGGAGCTGAGAGTCAGTGCATAGATTTAAAAAGAGCGGGAGCTGAGAGTCAGAGGGGATATGTATAAAGAGCACGAATTGAGAGAGCGGTGACTATAAATAGTGGGAGCGGAGAATCAGAGTGGAGATTTATAAAGAGCAGGAGCTGAGATTCAGAGTGGAGATTTAAAAAGAGCAGGAGCTGAGAGAGTGGAGATTTAAAAAGAGAGGGAGCTGAGATCAGAGTGGAGATTTAAAAAGAGGTGGAGCTGAGAGAGTGGAGATTTAAAAAGAGCAGGAGCTGAGAGAGTAGAGACTTAAGAAGAGCACCAGCTGAGAGTCAGAGCAGAGATTTATAAATCGCGGGAGCTGAGAGTTAGTGCGGAGATTGAAAAAGAGCGGGAGCTGAGGGTCAGAGCGGAGATTTAAAAAGAGCTTGAGCTGAGAGTCAGAGCGAGGATGTAGAAAGAAGCAGGAACTAATAGAGCGCTGACTATAAATGGTGGGAGCTTAAAATCAGAGTGGAGATTTAAAAAGAACAGGAGCTGAGAGTCTGGGCGGAGATTTATAAAGAGCAGGAGGTGCGAGTCAAAGCAGAGATCTATGAAGATCCGGAGCTGAGAGTCAGAACGGACAGTTAAAAAGAGCGGGAGCTGAGAGTCAGAGCAGTGATTTAAAAAGTGCAGGAGCTGAGAATCAGAGCGTAGATTAAAAAAGAGCGGGAGATGAAAGTCTGAGCAGAGATTTAAATAGAGTGGTAGCTGAGTTAGCAGAGACTTAAATAGAGTGGGGTCTTAGGATCAGTGCAGAGATTTAAAAAGATCGCAAGCTGAGAGTTAGAGCGGAGATTTAAAAATTGCCAGGTGCTGAGAGTTAGAGCGGAGATTTAAAAATAGCCAGGCTCTGAGAGTCAGAGCAGAGATTTATAAATCCCGGGAGCTGAGAGTCAGAGCAGAGATTTAAAAAGATCGGTAACTGAGAGTCAGAGCTGAGATTTAAAAAGATCGGTAACTGAGAGTCAGAGCAGAGATTTAAAAACATCGGGAGCTGAGACTCAGAGCAGAGCTTTAAAAAGAGCGGGAGCAGGGAGAGCGGGGATTTAAAAAGAGCAGGAGCTGAGAGTGTGGAGATTTAAAAATAGCGGGAGCTGAGAGTCAGAGTGGAGATTTAAAAGTAGCGGGAGCTGAGAGTCAGTGCGGAGATTTAAAAAGAGCGGGAGCTGAGAGCCAGAGCGGTGATTTTAAAAGAGTGGGAGCTGAGAGTCAGAGTGGAGCTTTAAAAGGAGCTGGAGCTTAGAGAGTTGAGATTTAAATAGAGCGGGAGCTAAGAGAGTAGAGACTTAAGAAGAGCACGAGCTGAGAGTCAGAGCGGAGATTTATAAATCGCGGGAGCTGAGAGTTAGTGTGGAGATTGAAAAAGAGCGGGAGCTGACACTCAGAGCGGAGATTTAAAAAGAGCGGGAGGTGAGAGCTAGAGCGGTGATTTAAAAAGAGAGGGAGCTGAGGGTGAGAGTGGAGATTTAAAAATAGCCGGAGTTGAGAGTCTGAGCAGAGATTTAAAAAGAGCGGGAGCTGAGTGAGCAGAGATTTAAATTGAGTGAGGACTTAGTGCCAGAACGGAGATTTAAAAAGATCGCGAGGTGAGAGTCAGAGCGTTGATTTAAAAATAGCCAGGTGCTCAGAGTCAGAGCGGAGATTTAAGAATAGCCAGGAGCTGAGAGTCAGAGCAGAGAGTTAAAAACATCGGGAGCTGAGACTCAGAGCAGAGATTTAAAAAGAGAGGGAGCCGGGGGAGTAGAGATTTAAAGAGTGCGGGGTCTGAGAATCCGACTGAAGATTTTAAAAGAGCAGGAGCTGAGAGTGAGGGTGGAGATTTAAAAAGAGCGGGAGCTGAGGGTCAGAGAGGAGAGTTAAAAATAGCGGGAGCTGAGAGTCAGTGCATAGATTTAAAAAGAGCAGGAGCTGAGAGTCAGAGTGGGGATGTATAAAGAGCAGGAACTGAGAGAGCGCTGACTATAAATAGTGGGAGCTGAGAATCAGAGTGGAGAATTATAAAGAGCAGGACCTGAGATTCAGACTGGAGATTTTAAAAGAGCGGGAGCTGAGATTCAGTGTGGAGATGTAAAATTAGTGGGAGCTGAGATTCAGAGTGCAGATTTAAAAAGAGCAGGAGCTGAGAGTAAGGGCGGAGATTTATAAAGAGCTGGAGTTGAGAGTCAGAGCGGAGAGTTAAAAAAAACGGTTCCAAGAGACAGAGCGGTGATTTAAAAAGAGTGGGATCTGAGAGTCAGAGTGGAGATTTAAAAAGAGCTGGAGCTGAGAGAGTGGAGATTTAAAAAGAGCAGGAGCTGAGAGAGTAGAGACTTAAGAAGAGCACCAGCTGAGAGTCAGAGCAGCGATTTATAAATCGCGGGAGCTGAGAGTTAGTGCGGAGATTGAAAAAGAGGGGGAGCTGAGTGTCAGAACGGAGATTTAAAAAGAGCAGGTGCTGAGAGTCAGGGCGGATATTTATAAAGAGCAGTAGATGAGAGTCATAGCGGAGATCTATGAAGAGCCGGAGCTATGAGTCAGAACGGAGAGTTAAAAAGAGCGGGAGCTGAGATTCAGAGCAGTGATTTAAAAACTGCAGGAGCTGAGAGACAGAGCAGAGATTAAAAAAGAGCCGGAGGTGAGAGTCAGAACAGAGAGTAAAAAAGAGCAGAAAATGAAAAAAGAGCGGGAGCTGAGTGTTAGAGCGGAGATTTAAAAAGAGCGGGAGCTTACATTCAGAGCGGAGATTTAAAAAGAGTGTGAGCTGAGAGCTAGAGCGGAGATTTAAAAAGAGCGGGAGCTGAGGGTCAGTGTGGAGATTTAAAAATAGCGGGAGAGTCTGAGCAGAGATTTAAAAAGAGTGGGAGCTGAGTTAGCAGAGATTTAAATAGAGCGGGGTCTTAGGGGCAGAGCGGAGATTTAAAAAGATCGCGAGCTGAGAGTTAGAGTGGAGATTTAAAAATAGCCAGGAGCTGAGAGTCAGAGCGGAGATTTAAAAATAGCCAGGAGCTGAGAGTCAGAGCAAAGATTTATAAATAGTGGGAGCTGAGACTCAGAGCAGAGATTTAAAAAGAGCAGCAACTGATAGAGCGGAGATTATAAATAGTGCGAGCTGAGATTCAGAGTGGAGATTTAAAAAGAGCAGGAGCTGAGAGAGTGGAGATTTAAAAAGAGCAGGAGCTGAGAGTCAGGGTGGAGATTTATAAAGAGCTGGAGCTGAGAGTCAGAGCATAGAGTTAAAAAGAACGGGAGCTGAGAGCCAGAGCGGAGAGTTAAAAAGCACGGGAGCCCAGAGTCAGAGCACAGATTTAAAAAGAGCGGGAGGTGAGAGTCAGGGCGGAGATTTAAAATAGTGGGAGCTGAGAGTCAGAGCGGAGATTTAAAAAGAGCGGGAGCTGTGAGTCAGAGCGGAGATGCAAAAAGCTCGGGACCTCAGAGTCAGAGCGGAGATTTAAAAAGAAAGGGAGCTGAGTGTCAGGGCGGAGATGTAAAAAGATCAGGAACTGAGAGTCAGAGCGGAGATTGAAAGAGTGCGGAAATGAGGTTCAGAGAGGAGAGTAAAAAATAGCGGGAGCTGAGAGTCAGTGCATAGATTTAAAAAGAGCGGGAGCTGAGAGTCAGAGGGGAGATGTATAAAGAGCACAAATTGAGAGAGCGGTGACTATAAATAGTGGGAGCGGAGAATCAGAGTGGAGATTTATAAAGAGCAGGAGCTGAGATTCAGAGTGGAGATTTAAAAAGAGCAGGAGCTGAGAGAGTGGAGATTTAAAAAGAGCTGGAGCTGAGATCAGAGTGGAGATTTAAAAAGAGCAGGAGCTGAGAGAGTAGAGACTTAAGAAGAGCACCAGCTGAGAGTCAGAGCAGAGATTTATAAATCGCGGGAGCTGAGAGTTAGTGCGGAGATTGAAAAAGAGCGGGAGCTGAGGGTCAGAGCGGAGATTTAAAAAGAGCTTGAGCTGAGAGTCAGAGCGAGGATGTAGAAAGAAGCAGGAACTAATAGAGCGCTGACTATAAATGGTGGGAGCTTAAAATCAGAGTGGAGATTTAAAAAGACAGGAGCTGAGAGTCTGGGCGGAGATTTATAAAGAGCAGGAGGTGCGAGTCAAAGCAGAGATCTATGAAGATCCGGAGCTGAGAGTCAGAACGGACAGTTAAAAAGAGCGGGAGCTGAGAGTCAGAGCAGTGATTTAAAAAGTGCAGGAGCTGAGAATCAGAGCGTAGATTAAAAAAGAGCGGGAGATGAAAGTCTGAGCAGAGATTTAAATAGAGTGGTAGCTGAGTTAGCAGAGACTTAAATAGAGCGGGGTCTTAGGGTCAGTGCAGAGATTTAAAAAGATCGCGAGCTGAGAGTTAGAGCGGAGATTTAAAAATTGCCAGGTGCTGAGAGTTAGAGCGGAGATTTAAAAATAGCCAGGCTCTGAGAGTCAGAGCAGAGATTTATAAATCCCGGGAGCTGAGAGTCAGAGCAGAGATTTAAAAAGATCGGTAACTGAGAGTCAGAGCAGAGATTTAAAAAGATCGGTAACTGAGAGTCAGAGCAGAGATTTAAAAACATCGGGAGCTGAGACTCAGAGCAGAGCTTTAAAAAGAGCGCGAGCAGGGAGAGCAGAGATTTAAAAAGAGCAGGAGCTGAGAGTGTGGAGATTTAAAAATAGCGGGAGCTGAGAGTCAGAGTGGAGATTTAAAAGTAGCGGGAGCTGAGAGTCAGTGCGGAGATTTAAAAAGAGCTGGAGCTGAGAGTCAGAGCGCAGAGTTAAAAAGAACGGGAGCTGAGAGCCAGGGCGGTGATTTAAAAAGAGCGGGAGCTGAGAGCCAGAGCGGTGATTTTAAAAGAGCGGGAGCTGAGAGCCAGAGCGGTGATTTTAAAAGAGTGGGAGCTGAGAGTCAGAGTGGAGCTTTAAAAGGAGCTGGAGCTTAGAGAGTTGAGATTTAAAAAGAGCGGGAGCTAAGAGAGTAGAGACTTAAGAAGAGCATGAGCTGAGAGTCAGAGCGGAGATTTATAAATCGCGGGAGCTCAGAGTTAGTGTGGAGATTGAAAAAGAGCGGGAGCTGACACTCAGAGCGGAGATTTAAAAAGAGCGGGAGGTGAGAGCTAGAGCGGTGATTTAAAAAGAGAGGGAGCTGAGGGTGAGAGTGGAGATTTAAAAATAGCGGGAGTTGAGAGTCTGAGCAGAGATTTAAAAAGAGCGGGAGCTGAGTGAGCAGAGATTTAAATTGAGCGAGGACTTAGTGCCAGAACGGAGATTTAAAAAGATCGCGAGGTGAGAGTCAGAGCGTTGATTTAAAAATAGCCAGGTGCTCAGAGTCAGAGCGGAGATTTAAGAATAGCCAGGAGCTGAGAGTCAGAGCAGAGAGTTAAAAACATCGGGAGCTGAGACTCAGAGCGGAGATTTAAAAAGAGAGGGAGCCGGGGGAGTTGAGATTTAAAGAGTGCGGGGTCTGAGAATCCGACTGAAGATTTTAAAAGAGCAGGAGCTGAGAGTGAGGGTGGAGATTTAAAAAGAGCGGGAGCTGAGGGTCAGAGAGGAGAGTTAAAAATAGCGGGAGCTGAGAGTCAGTGCATAGATTTAAAAAGAGCAGGAGCTGAGAGTCAGAGTGGGGATGTATAAAGAGCCAGAACTGAGAGAGCGCTGACTATAAATAGTGGGAGCTGAGAATCAGAGTGGAGAATTATAAAGAGCAGGACCTGAGATTCAGACTGGAGATTTTAAAAGAGCGGGAGCTGAGATTCAGTGTGGAGATGTAAAATTAGTGGGAGCTGAGATTCAGAGTGCAGATTTAAAAAGAGCAGGAGCTGAGAGTAAGGGCGGAGATTTATAAAGAGCTGGAGTTGAGAGTCAGAGCGGAGAGTTAAAAAAAACGGTTCCAAGAGACAGAGCGGTGATTTAAAAAGAGTGGGATCTGAGAGTCAGAGTGGAGATTTAAAAAGAGCTGGAGCTGAGAGAGTGGAGATTTAAAAAGAGCAGGAGCTGAGAGAGTAGAGACTTAAGAAGAGCAACAGCTGAGAGTCAGAGCAGCGATTTATAAATCGCGGGAGCTGAGAGTTAGTGCGGAGATTGAAAAAGAGGGGGAGCTGAGTGTCAGAACGGAGATTTAAAAAGAGCAGGTGCTGAGAGTCAGGGCGGATATTTATAAAGAGCAGTAGATGAGAGTCATAGCGGAGATCTATGAAGAGCCGGAGCTATGAGTCAGAACGGAGAGTTAAAAAGAGCGGGAGCTGAGATTCAGAGCAGTGATTTAAAAACTGCAGGAGCTGAGAGACAGAGCAGAGATTAAAAAAGAGCCGGAGGTGAGAGTCAGAACAGAGAGTAAAAAAGAGCAGAAAATGAAAAAAGAGCGGGAGCTGAGTGTTAGAGCGGAGATTTAAAAAGAGCGGGAGCTTACATTCAGAGCGGAGATTTAAAAAGAGTGTGAGCTGAGAGCTAGAGCGGAGATTTAAAAAGAGCGGGAGCTGAGGGTCAGTGTGGAGATTTAAAAATAGCGGGAGAGTCTGAGCAGAGATTTAAAAAGAGTGGGAGCTGAGTTAGCAGAGATTTAAATAGAGCGGGGTCTTAGGGGCAGAGCGGAGATTTAAAAAGATCGCGAGCTGAGAGTTAGAGTGGAGATTTAAAAATAGCCAGGAGCTGAGAGTCAGAGCGGAGATTTAAAAATAGCCAGGAGCTGAGAGTCAGAGCAAAGATTTATAAATAGTGGGAGCTGAGACTCAGAGCAGAGATTTAAAAAGAGCAGCAACTGATAGAGCGGAGATTATAAATAGTGCAAGCTGAGATTCAGAGTGGAGATTTAAAAAGAGCAGGAGCTGAGAGAGTGGAGATTTAAAAAGAGCAGGAGCTGAGAGTCAGGGTGGAGATTTATACAGAGCTGGAGCTGAGAGTCAGAGCAGAGAGTTAAAAAGAACAGGAGCTGAGAGCCAGAGCGGAGAGTTAAAAAGCACGGGAGCCCAGAGTCAGAGCACAGATTTAAAAAGAGCGGGAGGTGAGAGTCAGGGCGGAGATTTAAAATAGTGGGAGCTGAGAGTCAGAGCGGAGATTTAAAAAGAGCGGGAGCTGTGAGTCAGAGCGGAGATGCAAAAAGCTCGGGACCTCAGAGTCAGAACGGAGATTTAAAAAGAAAGGGAGCTGAGTGTCAGGGCGGAGATGTAAAAAAATCAGGAACTGAGAGTCAGAGCGGAGATTGAAAGAGTGCGGAAATGAGGGTCAGAGAGGAGAGTAAAAAATAGCGGGAGCTGAGAGTCAGTGCATAGATTTAAAAAGAGCGGGAGCTGAGAGTCAGAGGGGAGATGTATAAAGAGCACAAATTGAGAGAGCGGTGACTATAAATAGTGGGAGCGGAGAATCAGAGTGGAGATTTATAAAGAGCAGGAGCTGAGATTCAGAGTGGAGATTTAAAAAGAGCAGGAGCTGAGAGAGTGGAGATTTAAAAAGAGCTGGAGCTGAGATCAGAGTGGAGATTTAAAAAGAGCAGGAGCTGAGAGAGTAGAGACTTAAGAAGAGCACCAGCTGAGAGTCAGAGCAGAGATTTATAAATCGCGGGAGCTGAGAGTTAGTGCGGAGATTGAAAAAGAGCGGGAGCTGAGGGTCAGAGCGGAGATTTAAAAAGAGCTTGAGCTGAGAGTCAGAGCGAGGATGTAGAAAGAAGCAGGAACTAATAGAGCGCTGACTATAAATGGTGGGAGCTTAAAATCAGAGTGGAGATTTAAAAAGAACAGGAGCTGAGAGTCTTGGCGGAGATTTATAAAGAGCAGGAGGTGAGAGTCAAAGCAGAGATCTATGAAGATCCGGAGCTGAGAGTCAGAACGGAGAGTTAAAAAGAGCGGGAGCTGAGAGTCAGAGCAGTGATTTAAAAAGTGCAGGAGCTGAGAATCAGGGCGTAGATTAAAAAAGAGCGGGAGATGAAAGTCTGAGCAGAGATTTAAAAAGAGTGGGAGCTGAGTTAGCAGAGACTTAAATAGAGCGGGGTCTTAGGGTCAGTGCAGAGATTTAAAAATATCGCAAGCTGAGAGTTAGAGCGGAGATTTAAAAATAGCCAGGTGCTGAGAGTTAGAGCGGAGATTTAAAAATAGCCAGGCTCTGAGAGTCAGAGCAGAGATTTATAAATCCCGGGAGCTAAGAGTCAGAGCAGAGATTTAAAAAGATCGGTAACTGAGAGTCAGAGCAGAGATTTAAAAACATCGGGAGCTGAGACTCAGAGCAGAGCTTTAAAAAGAGCGGGAGCAGGGAGAGCGAAGATTTAAAAAGAGCAGGAGCTGAGAGTGTGGAGATTTAAAAATAGCGGGAGCTGAGAGTCAGAGTGGAGATTTAAAAGTAGCGGGAGCTGAGAGTCAGTGCTGAGATTTAAAAAGAGCTGGAGCTGAGAGTCAGAGCGTAGAGTTAAAAAGAGCTGGAGCTGAGAGTCAGAGTGGAGCTTTAAAAGGAGCTGGAGCTTAGAGAGTTGAGATTTAAAAAGAGCGGGAGCTAAGAGAGTAGAGACTTAAGAAGAGCACGAGCTGAGAGTCAGAGCGGAGATTTATAAATCGCGGGAGCTGAGAGTTAGTGTGGAGATTTAAAAAGAGCGGGAGCTGACACTCAGAGCGGAGATTTAAAAAGAGCGGGAGCTGAGAGCTAGAGCGGTGATTTAAAAAGAGAGGGAGCTGAGGGTGAGAGTGGAGATTTAAAAATAGCCGGAGTTGAGAGTCTGAGCAGAGATTTAAAAAGATCGCGAGGTGAGAGTCAGAGCGGAGATTTAAAAATAGCCAGGTGCTCAGAGTCAGAGCGGAGATTTAAGAATAGCCAGGAGCTGAGAGTCAGAGCAGAGAGTTAAAAACATCGGGAGCTGAGACTCAGAGCAGAGATTTAAAAAGAGAGGGAGCCGGGGGAGCAGAGATTTAAAGAGTGCGGGGTCTGAGAATCCGACTGAAGATTTTAAAAGAGCGGGAGCTGAGAGTGAAGGTGGAGATTTAAAAAGAGCGGGAGCTGAGGGTCAGAGAGGAGAGTTAAAAGTAGCGGGAGCTGAGAGTCAGTGCAGAGATTTAAAAAGAGCAGGAGCTGAGAGTCAGAGTGGGGATGTATAAAAAGCAGGAACTGAGAGAGCGCTGACTATAAATAGTGGGAGCTGAGAATCAGAGTGGAGAATTATAAAGAGCAGGACCTGAGATTCAGAACGGAGATTTTAAAAGAGCGGGAGCTGAGATTCAGAGTGGAGATGTAAAATTAGTGGGAGCTGAGATTCAGAGTGTAGATTTAAAAAGAGCAGGAGCTGAGAGTAAGGGCGGAGATTTATAAGGAGCTGGAGTTGAGAGTCAGAGCGGAGAGTTAAAAAGAACGGTTCCAAGAGCCAGAGCGGAGATTTAAAAAGCGCGGGAGCTGAGAGAGGAGCGCAGATTTAAAAAGAGCGGGAGCTGAGAGTCAGTGCAGTGATTTAAAAAGAGTGGGATCTGAGAGTCAGAGTGGAGATTTAAAAAGAGCTGGAGCTGAGAGAGTGGAGATTTAAAAAGAGCAGGAGCTGAGAGAGTAGAGACTTAAGAAGAGCACCAGCTGAGAGTCAGAGCAGCGATTTATAAATTGCGGGAGCTGAGAGTTAGTGCGGAGATTGAAAAAGAGAGGGGGCTGAGGGTCAGAACGGAGATTTAAAAAGAGCAGGTGCTGAGAGTCAGGGCGGATATTTATAAAGAGCAGTAGATGAGAGTCATAGCGGAGATCTATGAAGAGCCGGAGCTATGAGTCAGAACGGAGAGTTAAAAAGAGCGGGAGCTGAGATTCAGAGCAGTGATTTAAAAACTGCAGGAGCTGAGAGACAGAGCAGAGATTAAAAAAGAGCCGGAGGTGAGAGTCAGAACAGAGAGTAAAAAAGAGCAGAAAATGAAAAAAGAGCGGGAGCTGAGTGTTAGAGCGGAGATTTAAAAAGAGTGTGAGCTGAGAGCTAGAGCGGAGATTTAAAAAGAGTGGGAGCTGAGGGTCAGAGCGGAGATTTAAAAAGAGCGGGAGCTGTGAGTCAGAGCGGAGATGCCAAAAGCTCGGGACCTCAGAGTCAGAGCGGAGATTTAAAAAGAAAGGGAGCTGAGTGTTAGGGCGGAGATGTAAAAAGATCAGGAACTGAGAGTCAGAGCGGAGATTGAAAGAGTGCGGAAATGAGGGTCAGAGAGGAGAGTAAAAAATAGCGGGAGCTGAGAGTCAGTGCATAGATTTAAAAAGAGCGGGAGCTGAGAGTCAGAGGGGAGATGTATAAAGAGCACGAATTGAGAGAGCGGTGACTATAAATAGTGGGAGCGGAGAATCAGAGTGGAGATTTATAAAGAGCAGGAGCTGAGATTCAGAGTGGAGATTTAAAAAGAGCAGGAGCTGAGAGAGTGGAGATTTAAAAAGAGCGGGAGCTGAGATCAGAGTGGAGATTTAAAAAGAGGAGGAGCTGAGAGAGTAGAGACTTAAGAAGAGCACCAGCTGAGAGTCAGAGCAGAGATTTATAAATCGCGGGAGCTGAGAGTTATTGCGGAGATTGAAAAAGAGCGGGAGCTGAGGGTCAGAGCGGAGATTTAAAAAGAGCTTGAGCTGAGAGTCAGAACGAGGATGTAGAAAGAAGCAGGAACTAATAGAGCGCTGACTATAAATGGTGGGAGCTTAAAATCAGAGTGGAGATTTAAAAAGAACAGGAGCTGAGAGTCTGGGCGGAGATTTATAAAGAGCAGGAGGTGAGAGTCAAAGCAGAGATCTATGAAGATCCGGAGCTGAGAGTCAGAACGGACAGTTAAAAAGAGCGGGAGCTGAGAGTCAGAGCAGTGATTTAAAAAGTGCAGGAGCTGAGAATCAGAGCGTAGATTAAAAAAGAGCGGGAGATGAAAGTCTGAGCAGAGATTTAAAAAGAGTGGGAGCTGAGTTAGCAGAGACTTAAAGAGAGCGGGGTCTTAGTGTCAGTGCAGAGATTTAAAAAGATCGCAAGCTGAGAGTTAGAGCGGAGATTTAAAAATAGCCAGGTGCTGAGAGTCAGAGCGGATATTTAAAAATAGCGAGGCTCTGAGAGTCAGAGCAGAGATTTATAAATCCCGGGAGCTGAGAGTCAGAGCAGAGATTTAAAAAGATCGGTAACTGAGAGTCAGAGCAGAGATTTAAAAACATCGGGAGCTGAGACTCAGAGCAGAGCTTTAAAAAGAGCGGGAGCAGGGAGAGCAAAGATTTAAAAAGAGCAGGAGCTGAGAGTGTGGAGATTTAAAAATAGTGGGAGCTGAGAGTCAGAGTGGAGATTTAAAAGTAGCGGAAGCTGAGGGTCAGTGCGGAGATTTAAAAAGAGCGGGAGCTGAGAGCCAGAGCGGTGATTTTAAAAGAGTGGGAGCTGAGAGTCAGAGTGTAGCTTTAAAAGGAGCTGGAGCTTAGAGAGTTGAGATTTAAAAAGAGCGGGAGCTAAGAGAGTAGAGACTAAAGAAGAGCACGAGCTGAGAGTCAGAGCGGAGATTTTTAAATCGCGGGAGCTGAGAGTTAGTGTGGAGATTGAAAAAGAGCGGGAGCTGACACTCAGAGCGGAGATTTAAAAAGAGCGGGAGCTGAGAGCTAGAGCGGTGATTTAAAAAGAGAGGGAGCTGAGGGTGAGAGTGGAGATTTAAAAATAGCCGGAGTTGAGAGTCTGAGCAGAGATTTAAAAAGAGTGGGAGCTGAGTGAGCAGAAATTTAAATTGAGCAAGGACTTAGTGCCAGAACGGAGATTTAAAAAGATCGCGAGGTGAGATTCAGAGCGGAGATTTATAAATCGTGGGAGCTGAGAGTTAGTGTGGAGATTGAAAAAGAGCGGGAGCTGAGAGTCAGAGCGTAGATGTAAAAAGAGCATAAGCTGACACTCAAAGCGTAGATTTAAAAAGAGCGGGAGCTGAGGGTCAGAGTGGAGATTTAAAAATAGCGGGAGTTCAGAGTCTGAGCAGAGATTTAAAAAGAGCGGGAGCTGAGTGAGCAGAGATTTAAATTGAGTGAGGACTTAGTGCCAGAGCGGAGATTTAAAAATAGCCAGGTGCTCAGAGTCAGAGCGGAGATTTAAGAATAGCCAGGAGCTGAGAGTCAGAGCAGAGAGTTAAAAACATCGGGAGCTGAGACTCAGAGCAGAGATTTAAAAAGAGAGGGAGCCGGGGGAGTAGAGATTTAAAGAGTGCGGGGTCTGAGAATCCGACTGAAGATTTTAAAAGAGCGGGAGCTGAGAGTGAGGGTGGAGATTTAAAAAGAGCGGGAGCTGAGGGTCAGAGCATAGATTTAAAAAGAGCAGGAGCTGAGAGTCAGAGTGGGGATGTATAAAGAGCAGGAACTGAGAGAGCGCTGACTATAAATAGTGGGAGCTGAGAATCAGAGTGGAGAATTATAAAGAGCAGGACCTGAGATTCAGACTGGAGATTTTAAAAGAGCGGGAGCTGAGATTCAGAGTGGAGATGTAAAATTAGTGGGAGCTGAGATTCAGAGTGCAGATTTAAAAAGAGCAGGAGCTGAGAGTAAGGGCAGAGATTTATAAAGAGCTGGAGTTGAGAGTCAGAGCGGAGAGTTAAAAAAACGGTTCCAAGAGACAGAGCGGTGATTTAAAAAGAGTGGGATCTGAGAGTCAGAGTGGAGATTTAAAAAGAGCTGGAGCTGAGAGAGTGGAGATTTACAAAGAGCGGGAGCTGAGAGAGAAGAGACTTAAGAAGAGCACCAGCTGAGAGTCAGAGCAGCGATTTATAAATCGCGGGAGCTGAGAGTTAGTGCGGAGATTTAAAAAGAGCAGGTGCTGAGAGTCAGGGCGGATATTTATAAAGAGCAGTAGATGAGAGTCATAGCGGAGATCTATGAAGAGCCGGAGCTATGAGTCAGAACGGAGAGTTAAAAAGAGCGGGAGCTGAGATTCAGAGCAGTGATTTAAAAACTGCAGGAGCTGAGAGACAGAGCAGAGATTAAAAAAGAGCCGGACGTGAGAGTGAGAACAGAGAGTAAAAAAGAGCAGAAAATGAAAAAAGAGCGGGAGCTGAGTGTTAGAGCGGAGATTTAAAAAGAGTGTGAGCTGAGAGCTAGAGCGGAGATTTAAAAAGAGTGGGAGCTGAGGGTCAGAGCGGAGATTTAAAAAGAGCGGGAGCTGTGAGTCAGAGCGGAGATGCCAAAAGCTCGGGACCTCAGAGTCAGAGCGGAGATTTAAAAAGAAAGGGAGCTGAGTGTCAGGGCGGAGATGTAAATAGAGCAGGGTCTTAGGGGCAGAGCGGAGATTTAAAAAGATCGCGAGCTGAGAGTTAGAGTGGAGAGTTAAAAATAGCCAGGACCTGAGAGTCAGAGCGGAGATTTAAAAATAGCCAGGAGCTGAGAGTCAGAGCAGAGATTTATAAATAGTGGGAGCTGAGAGTCAAAGCAGAGATTTAAAAAGAGCAGCAACTGATAGAGCGGAGATTATAAATAGTGCGAGCTGAGATTCAGAGTGGAGATTTAAAAAGAGCAGGAGCTGAGAGAGTGGAGATTTAAAAAGAGCAGGAGCTGAGAATCAGGGTGGAGATTTATAAAGAGCTGGAGCTGAGAGTCAGAGCATAGAGTTAAAAAGAACGGAAGCTGAGAGCCAGAGCGGAGAGTTAAAAAGCACGGGAGCTCAGAGTCAGAGCACAGATTTAAAAAGTGCGGGAGGTGAGAGTCAGGGCGGAGATTTAAAATAGTGGGAGCTGAGAGGCAGAGCGGAGATTTAAAAAGAGCGGGAGCTGTGAGTCAGAGCGGAGATGCAAAAAGATCGGGACCTCAGAGTCAGAGCGGAGATTTAAAAAGAAAGGGAGCTGAGTGTCAGGGCGGAGATGTAAAAAGATCAGGAACTGAGAGTCAGAGCGGAGATTGAAAGAGTGCGGAAATGAGGGTCAGAGAGGAGAGTAAAAAATAGCGGGAGCTGAGAGTCAGTGCATAGATTTAAAAAGAGCGGGAGCTGAGAGTTAGAGTGGAGATTTAAAAATAGCCAGGCTCTGAGAGTCAGAGCAGAGATTTATAAATCCCGGGAGCTGAGAGTCAGAGCAGAGTTTTAAAAAGATCGGTAACTGAGAGTCAGAGCAGAGATTTAAAAACATCGGGAGCTGAGACTCAGAGCAGAGCTTTAAAAAGAGCGGGAGCAGGGAGAGCGGAGATTTAAAAAGAGCAGGAGCTGAGAGTGTGGAGATTTAAAAATAGCGGGAGCTGAGAGTCAGAGTGGAGATTTAAAAGTAGCGGGAGCTGAGAGTCAGTGCAGAGATTTAAAAAGAGCTGGAGCTGAGAGTCAGAGTGGAGCTTTAACAGGAGCTGGAGCTTAGAGAGTTGAGATTTAAAAAGAGCGGGAGCTGAGAGTGCGGAGATTTAAAAAGAGCTGGAGCTGAGAGTCAGAGCGTAGAGTTAAAAAGAGCGGGAGCTGAGAGCCAGAGCGGTGATTTTAAAAGAGTGGGAGCTGAGAGTCAGAGTGGAGATTTAAAAAGAGCTGGAGTTGAGAGTCTGAGCAGAGAGTTAAAAAGAGCGGGAGCTGAGTGAGCAGAAATTTAAATTGAGCGAGGACTTAGTGCCAGAACGGAGATTTAAAAAGATCGCAAGGTGAGATTCAGAGCGGAGATTTATAAATCGTGGGAGCTGAGAGTTAGTGTGGAGATTGAAAAAGAGCGGGAGCTGAGAGTCAGAGCGGAGATGTAAAAAGAGCATAAGCTGACACTCAAAGCGTAGATTTAAAAAGAGGGGGAGCTGAGAGACAGAGCGGAGATTTAATATGAGCTGGAGCTGAGAGTCAGAGTGGAGAGTTAAAAAGAACGGTTCCAAGAGCCAGAGCGGAGATTTAAAAAGCGCGGGAGCTGAGAGAGGAGCGCAGATTTAAAAAGAGCGCGAGCTGAGAGTCAGTGCAGTGATTTAAAAAGAGTGGGATCTGAGAGTCAGAGTGGAGATTTAAAAAGAGCTGGAAATGAGAGAGTGGAGATTTAAAAAGAGCGGGAGCTGAGAGAGTAGAGACTTAAGAAGAGCACCAGCTGAGAGTCAGAGCAGCGATTTATAAATCGCGGGAGCTGAGAGTTAGTGCGGAGATTGAAAAAGAGCGGGAGCTGAGAGTTAGAGCAGAGATTTAAAAGGAGCGGGAGCTGAGGGTCAGAGAGGAGCGTTAAAAATAGTGGGAGCTGAGAGTCAGAGCGGAGATTTAAAAAGTGCGGGAGCTGTGAGTCAGAGCGGAGATGCATAAAGAAAGGGAGTTGAGTGTCAGGGCGGAGATGTAAAAAGATCAGGAACTGAGAGTCAGAGCGGAGATTGAAAGAGTGCGGAAATGAGGGTCAGAGAGGAGAGTAAAAAATAGCGGGAGCTGAGAGTCAGTGCATAGATTTAAAAAGAGCGGGAGCTGAGAGTCAGAGGGGAGATGTATAAAGAGCACGAATTGAGAGAGCGGTGACTATAAATAGTGGGAGCGGAGAATCAGAGTGGAGATTTATAAAGAGCAGGAGCTGAGATTCAGAGTGGAGATTTAAAAAGAGCAGGAGCTGAGAGAGTGGAGATTTAAAAAGAGCTGGAGCTGAGATCAGAGTGGAGATTTAAAAAGAGGAGGAGCTGAGAGAGTAGAGACTTAAGAAGAGCACCAGCTGAGAGTCAGAGCAGAGATTTATAAATCGCGGGAGCTGAGAGTTAGTGCGGAGATTGAAAAAGAGCGGGAGCTGAGGGTCAGAGCGGAGATTTAAAAAGAGCTTGAGCTGAGAGTCAGAGCGAGGATGTAGAAAGAAGCAGGAACTAATAGAGCACTGACTATAAATGGTGGGAGCTTAAAATCAGAGTGGAGATTTAAAAAGAACAGGAGCTGAGAGTCTTGGCGGAGATTTATAAAGAGCAGGAGGTGAGAGTCAAAGCAGAGATCTATGAAGATCCGGAGCTGAGAGTCAGAACGGAGAGTTAAAAAGAGCGGGAGCTGAGAGTCAGAGCAGTGATTTAAAAAGTGCAGGAGCTGAGAATCAGAGCGTAGATTAAAAAAGAGCGGGAGATGAAAGTCTGAGCAGAGATTTAAAAAGAGTGGGAGCTGAGTTAGCAGAGACTTAAAGAGAGCGGGGTCTTAGGGTCAGTGCAGAGATTTAAAAAGATCGCAAGCTGAGAGTTAGAGCGGAGATTTAAAAATAGCCAGGTGCTGAGAGTCAGAGCGGATATTTAAAAATAGCCAGGCTCTGAGAGTCAGAGCAGAGATTTATAAATCCCGGGAGCTGAGAGTCAGAGCAGAGATTTAAAAAGATCGGTAACTGAGAGTCAGAGCAGAGATTTAAAAACATCGGGAGCTGAGACTCAGAGCAGAGCTTTAAAAAGAGCGGGAGCAGGGAGAGCGGAGATTTGAAAAGAGCAGGAGCTGAGAGTGTGGAGATTTAAAAATAGCCGGAGCTGAGAGTCAGAGTGGAGATTTAAAAGTAGCGGGAGCTGAGAGTCAGTGCGGAGATTTAAAAAGAGCGGGAGCTGAGAGCCAGAGCGGTGATTTTAAAAGAGTGGGAGCTGAGAGTCAGAGTGGAGCTTTAAAAGGAGCTGGAGCTTAGAGAGTTGAGATTTAAAAAGAGCGGGAGCTAAGAGAGTAGAGACTTAAGAAGAGCACGAGCTGAGAGTCAGAGCGGAGATTTATAAATCGCGGGAGCTGAGGGTTAGTGTGGAGATTGAAAAAGAGCGGGAGCTGACACTCAGAGCGGAGATTTAAAAAGAGCGGGAGCTGAGAGCTAGAGCGGTGATTTAAAAAGAGAGGGAGCTGAGGGTGAGAGTGGAGATTTAAAAATAGCCGGAGTTGAGAGTCTGAGCAGAGATTTAAAAAGAGCGGGAGCTGAGTGAGCAGAAATTTAAATTGAGCAAGGACTTAGTGCCAGAAAGGAGATTTAAAAAGATCGCGAGGTGAGATTCAGAGCGGAGATTTATAAATCGTGGGAGCTGAGAGTTAGTGTGGAGATTGAAAAAGAGCGGGAGCTGAGAGTCAGAGCGGAGATGTAAAAAGAGCATAAGCTGACACTCAAAGCGTAGATTTAAAAAGAGCGGGAGCTGAGGGTCAGAGTGGAGATTTAAAAATAGCGGGAGTTCAGAGTCTGAGCAGAGATTTAAAAAGAGCGGGAGCTGAGTGAGCAGAGATTTAAATTGAGTGAGGACTTAGTGCCAGAGCGGAGATTTAAAAAGATCGCGAGGTGAGAGTCAGAGCGGAGATTTAAGAATAGCCAGGAGCTGAGAGTCAGAGCAGAGAGTTAAAAACATCGGGAGCTGAGACTCAGAGCAGAGATTTAAAAAGAGAGGGAGCCGGGGGAGCAGAGATTTAAAGAGTGCGCGGTCTGAGAATCCGACTGAAGATTTTAAAAGAGCGGGAGCTGAGAGTAAGGGCGGAGATTTATAAAGAGCTGGAGTTGAGAGTCTGAGCGGAGAGTTAAAAGAACGGTTCCAAGAGCCAGAGCGGAGATTTAAAAAGCGCGGGAGCTGAGAGAGGAGCGCAGATTTAAAAAGAGCGCGAGCTGAGTGTCAGTGCAGTGATTTAAAAAGAGTGGGATCTGAGAGTCAGAGTGGAGATTTAAAAAGAGCTGGAAATGAGAGAGTGGAGATTTAAAAAGAGCGGGAGCTGAGAGAGTAGAGACTTAAGAAGAGCACCAGCTGAGAGTCAGAGCAGCGATTTATAAATCGCGGGAGCTGAGAGTTAGTGCGGAGATTGAAAAAGAGCGGGAGCTGAGAGTTAGTGCAGAGATTTAAAAGGAGCGGGAGCTGAGGGTCAGAGAGGAGAGTTAAAAATAGTGGGAGCTGAGAGTCAGAGCGGAGATTTAAAAAGAGCGGGAGCTGTGAGTCAGAGCGGAGATGCAAAAAGAAAGGGAGTTGAGTGTCAGGGCGGAGATGTAAAAAGATCAGGAACTGAGAGTCAGAGCGGAGATTGAAAGAGTGCGGAAATGAGGGTCAGAGAGGAGAGTAAAAAATAGCGGGAGCTGAGAGTCAGTGCATAGATTTAAAAAGAGCGGGAGCTGAGAGTCAGAGGGGAGATGTATAAAGAGCACGAATTGAGAGAGCGGTGACTATAAATAGTGGGAGCGGAGAATCAGAGTGGAGATTTATAAAGAGCAGGAGCTGAGATTCAGAGTGGAGATTTAAAAAGAGCAGGAGCTGAGAGAGTGGAGATTTAAAAAGAGCTGGAGCTGAGATCAGAGTGGAGATTTAAAAAGAGGAGGAGCTGAGAGAGTAGAGACTTAAGAAGAGCACCAGCTGAGAGTCAGAGCAGAGATTTATAAATCGCGGGAGCTGAGAGTTAGTGCGGAGATTGAAAAAGAGCGGGAGCTGAGGGTCAGAGCGGAGATTTAAAAAGAGCTTGAGCTGAGAGTCAGAGCGAGGATGTAGAAAGAAGCAGGAACTAATAGAGCGCTGACTATAAATGGTGGGAGCTTAAAATCAGAGTGGAGATTTAAAAAGAACAGGAGCTGAGAGTCTTGGCGGAGATTTATAAAGAGCAGGAGGTGAGAGTCAAAGCAGAGATCTATGAAGATGCGGAGCTGAGTCAGAACGGAGAGTTAAAAAGAGCGGGAGCTGAGAATCAGAGCAGTGATTTAAAAAGTGCAGGAGCTGAGAATCAGAGCGTAGATTAAAAAAGAGCGGGAGATGAAAGTCTGAGCAGAGATTTAAAAAGAGTGGGAGCTGAGTTAGCAGAGATTTAAATAGAGCGGGGTCTTAGGGTCAGTGCAGAGATTTAAAAAGATCGCAAGCTGAGAGTTAGAGCGGAGATTTAAAAATTGCCAGGTGCTGAGAGTCAGAGCGGATATTTAAAAATAGACAGGCTTTGAGAGTCAGAGCAGAGATTTATAAATCCCGGGAGCTGAGAGTCAGAGCAGAGATTTAAAAAGATCGGTAACTGAGAGTCAGAGCAGAGATTTAAAAACATCGGGAGCTGAGACTCAGAGCAGAGCTTTAAAAAGAGCGGGAGCAGGGAGAGCGGAGATTTAAAAAGAGCAGGAGCTGAGAGTGTGGAAATTTAAAAATAGCCGGAGCTGAGAGTCAGAGTGGAGATTTAAAAGTAGCGGGAGCTGAGAGTCAGTGCGGAGATTTAAAAAGAGCGGGAGCTGAGAGCCAGAGCGGTGATTTTAAAAGAGTGGGAGCTGAGAGTCAGAGTGGAGCTTTAAAAGGAGCTGGAGCTTAGAGTTGAGATTTAAAAAGAGCGGGAGCTGAGAGAGTAGAGACTTAAGAAGAGCACTAGCTGAGAGTCAGAGCGGAGATTTATAAATCGCGGGAGCTGAGTGTTACTGTGGAGATTGAAAAAGAGCGGGAGCTGACACTCAGTGCGGAGATTTAAAAAGAGCGGGAGCTGAGAGCTAGAGCGGTGATTTAAAAAGAGAGGGAGCTGAGGGTGAGAGTGGAGATTTAAAAATAGCCGGAGTTGAGAGTCTGAGCAGAGATTTAAAAAGAGCGGGAGCTGAGTGAGCAGAAATTTAAATTGAGCAAGGACTTAGTGCCAGAACGGAGATTTAAAAAGATCGCGAGGTGAGATTCAGAGCGGAGATTTATAAATCGTGGGAGCTGAGAGTTAGTGTGGAGATTGAAAAAGAGCGGGAGCTGATAGTCAGAGCGGAGATGTAAAAAGAGCATAAGCTGACACTCAAAGCGTAGATTTAAAAAGAGCGGGAGCTGAGGGTCAGAGTGGAGATTTAAAAATAGCGGGAGTTCAGAGTCTGAGCAGAGATTTAAAAAGAGCGGGAGCTGTGTGAGCAGAGATTTAAATTGAGTGAGGACTTAGTGCCAGAGCGGAGATTTAAAAAGATCGCGAGGTGAGAGTCAGAGCGGAGATTTAAAAATAGCCAGGTGCTCAGAGTCAGAGCGGAGATTTAAGAATAGCCAGGAGCTGAGAGTCAGAGCAGAGATTTAAAAAGAGAGGGAGCCGGGGGAGCAGAGATTTAAAGAGTGCGGGGTCTGAGAATCCGACTGAAGATTTTAAAAGAGCAGGAGCTGAGAGTGAGGGTGGAGATTTAAAAAGAGCGGGAGCTGAGGGTCAGAGAGGAGAGTTAAAAATAGCGGGAGCTGAGAGTCAGTGCATAGATTTAAAAAGAGCAGGAGCTGAGAGTCAGAGTGGGGATGTATAAAGAGCCAGAACTGAGAGAGCGCTGACTATAAATAGTGGGAGCTGAGAATCAGAGTGGAGAATTATAAAGAGCAGGACCTGAGATTCAGACTGGAGATTTTAAAAGAGCGGGAGCTGAGATTCAGAGTGGAGATGTAAAATTAGTGGGAGCAAAGATTCAGAGTGCAGATTTAAAAAGAGCAGGAGCTGAGAGTAAGGGCGGAGATTTATAAAGAGCTGGAGTTGAGAGTCAGAGCGGATAGTTAAAAAGAACGGTTCCAAGAGCCAGAGCGGAGATTTAAAAAGTGCGGGAGCTGAGAGTCAGTGCAGTGATTTAAAAAGAGTGGGATCTGAGAGTCAGAGTGGAGATTTAAAAAGAGCTGGAGCTGAGAGAGTGGAGATTTAAAAAGAGCAGGAGCTGAGAGAGTAGAGACTTAAGAAGAGCACCAGCTGAGAGTCAGAGCAGCGATTTATAAATCGCGGGAGCTGAGAGTTAGTGCGGAGATTGAAAAAGAGCAGGTGCTGAGATTCAGTGCGGATATTTATAAAGAGCAGTAGATGAGAGTCATAGCGGAGATCTATGAAGAGCCGGAGCTATGAGTCAGAACGGAGAGTTAAAAAGAGCGGGAGCTGAGATTCAGAGCAGTGATTTAAAAACTGCAGGAGCTGAGAGACAGAGCAGAGATTAAAAAAGAGCCGGAGGTGAGAGTCAGAACAGTGAGTAAAAAAGAGCAGGAGCTGAGAGTCAGAGCGGAAAATGAAAAGAGAGCGGGAGCTGAGTGTTAGAGCGGAGATTAAAAAAGAGCGGGAGCTGAGGGTCAGAGAGAAGAGTTAAAAATTGCGGGAGCTGAGACTCAGTGCATAGATTTAAAAAGAGCGGGAGCTGAGAGTCAGCGCGGAGATGTATAAAGAGCAGGAACTGAGAGAGCGATGACTATAAATAGTGGGAGCTGAGAATCAGAGTTGAGAATTATAAAGAGCAGGAGCTGAGATTCAGAGTGGAGATTTAAAAAGAGCAGTAGCTGATAGAGTGGACATTTAAAAAGAGCCGGAGCTGAGAGTCAAAGTGGAGATTTCAAATTAGCGGGAGCTGTGATTCAGAGGGCAGATTTAAAAGGATCAGGAGCTGAGCGTCAGCGTGGAAATTTATAAAGAGCTGGAGCTGAGAGTCAGAGCAGAGAGTTAAAAAGCGGGGGAGCTGAGAGGCAGAGCGTAGATTTAAAAAGAGCGGGAGCTGTGAGTCAGAGCGTAGATTTAAAAAGCGCGGGAGCTGAGAGTCAGAGCATAGATTTAAAAAGAGCGGGAGCTGAGAGCCAGAGCGGAGAGTTAAAAAGTGCGGGAGCTGAGAGTCAGAGCGTAGATTTAAAAAGAGCGGAGGCTGTGAATCAGAGCGTAGATTTAAAAAGCGCGGGAGCTGAGAGTTAGAGCATAGATTTAAAAAGAGCGGGAGCTGAGAGCCAGAGCGGAGAGTTAAAAAGTGCGGGAGCTGAGAGTCAGAGCGTAGATTTAAAAAGAGTGGGAGCTGAGAGTCAGAACAGTGATTTAAAAAGAGTGGGAGCTGAGAGTGAGAGCAGAGATTTAAAAGAGCTGGAGCTGAGAGTCTGAGCAGAGATTTCAAAAGAGCGGGAGCTGAGTGAGCAGAGATTTAAATAGAGCGGGGTCTTATGGTCAGATCGGAGTTTTAAAAAGATCGCGAGCTGAGAGTCAAAGTGCAGATTTAACAATAGCCTGGTGCTGAGAGTCAGAGCGGAGATTTAAAAATAGCCAGCAGCTGAGAGTCAGAGCAGAGATTTAAAAAGATCGGGAACTGGGAGAGTGGAGATTTAAAAAGTGCAAGGTCTGAGAATCAGAGTGTAGATTTAAAAACAGTGGGACCTGAGAGTCAGAGCAGAGATTCAAAAAGATCGGGAGCTGAAAGTCAGAGCAGATATTTAAAAAGAAAGGGAGGTGAGTTTCAGAGTGGAGATTTAAAAAGATCCGGAGCTGAGAGTCAGAACGGAGAGTTAAAAAGAGCGGGAGCTGAGAGTCAGAGCAGTGATTTAAAAAGTGCAGGAGCTGAGAATCAGAGCGTAGATTAAAAAAGAGCGGGAGATGAAAGTCTGAGCAGAGATTTAAAAAGAGTGGGAGCTGAGTTAGCAGAGACTTAAATAGAGCGGGGTCTTAGGGTCAGTGCAGAGATTTAAAAAGATCGCAAGCTGAGAGTTAGAGCGGAGATTTAAAAATTGCCAGGTGCTGAGAGTCAGAGCGGATATTTAAAAATAGCCAGGCTCTGAGAGTCAGAGCAGAGATTTATAAATCCCGGGAGCTGAGAGTCAGAGCAGAGATTTAAAAAGATCGGTAACTGAGAGTCAGAGCAGAGATTTAAAAACATCGGGAGCTGAGACTCAGAGCAGAGCTTTAAAAAGAGCGGGAGCAGGGAGAGCGGAGATTTAAAAAGAGCAGGAGCTGAGAGTGTGGAGATTTAAAAATAGCCGGAGCTGAGAGTCAGAGTGGAGATTTAAAAGTAGCGGGAGCTGAGAGTCAGTGCGGAGATTTAAAAAGAGCGGGAGCTGAGAGCCAGAGCGGTGATTTTAAAAGAGTGGGAGCTGAGAGTCAGAGTGGAGCTTTAAAAGGAGCTGGAGCTTAGAGTTGAGATTTAAAAAGAGCGGGAGCTGAGAGAGTAGAGACTTAAGAAGAGCACTAGCTGAGAGTCAGAGCGGAGATTTATAAATCGCGGGAGCTGAGAGTTAGTGTGGAGATTGACAAAGAGCGGGAGCTGACATTCAGAGCGGAGATTTAAAAAGAGCGGGAGCTGAGAGCTAGAGCGGTGATTTAAAAAGAGAGGGAGCTGAGGGTGAGAGTGGAGATTTAAAAATAGCCGGAGTTGAGAGTCTGAGCAGAGATTTAAAAAGAGCGGGAGCTGAGTGAGCAGAAATTTAAATTGAGCAAGGACTTAGTGCCAGAACGGAGATTTAAAAAGATCGCGAGGTGAGATTCAGAGCGGAGATTTATAAATCGTGGGAGCTGAGAGTTAGTGTGGAGATTGAAAAAGAGCGGGAGCTGAGAGTCAGAGCGGAGATGTAAAAAGAGCATAAGCTGACACTCAAAGCGTAGATTTAAAAAGAGGGGGAGCTGAGGGTCAGAGTGGAGATTTAAAAATAGCGGGAGTTCAGAGTCTGAGCAGAGATTTAAAAAGAGCGGGAGCTGTGTGAGCAGAGATTTAAATTGAGTGAGGACTTAGTGCCAGAGCGGAGATTTAAAAAGATCGCGAGGTGAGAGTCAGAGCGGAGATTTAAAAATAGCCAAGTGCTCAGAGTCAGAGCGGAGATTTAAGAATAGCCAGGAGCTGAGAGTCAGAGCAGAGAGTTAAAAACATCGGGAGCTGAGACTCAGAGCAGAGATTTAAAAAGAGAGGGAGCCGGGGGAGCAGAGATTTAAAGAGTGCGGGGTCTGAGAATCCGACTGAAGATTTTAAAAGAGCAGGAGCTGAGAGTGAGGGTGGAGATTTAAAAAGAGCGGGAGCTGAGGGTCAGAGAGGAGAGTTAAAAATAGCGGGAGCTGAGAGTCAGTGCATAGATTTAAAAAGAGCAGGAGCTGAGAGTCAGAGTGGGGATGTATAAAGAGCCGGAACTGAGAGAGCGCTGACTATAAATAGTGGGAGCTGAGAATCAGAGTGGAGAATTATAAAGAGCAGGACCTGAGATTCAGACTGGAGATTTTAAAAGAGCGGGAGCTGAGATTCAGAGTGGAGATGTAAAATTAGTGGGAGCTGAGATTCAGAGTGCAGATTTAAAAAGAGCAGGAGCTGAGAGTAAGGGCGGAGATTTATAAAGAGCTGGAGTTGAGAGTCAGAGCGGATAGTTAAAAAGAACGGTTCCAAGAGCCAGAGCGGAGATTTAAAAAGTGCGGGAGCTGAGAGTCAGTGCAGTGATTTAAAAAGAGTGGGATCTGAGAGTCAGAGTGGAGATTTAAAAAGAGCTGGAGCTGAGAGAGTGGAGATTTAAAAAGAGCAGGAGCTGAGAGAGTAGAGACTTAAGAAGAGCACCAGCCGAGAGTCAGAGCAGCGATTTATAAATCGCGGGAGCTGAGAGTTAGTGCGGAGATTGAAAAAGAGCAGGTGCTGAGATTCAGTGCGGATATTTATAAAGAGCACTAGATGAGAGTCATAGCGGAGATCTATGAAGAGCCGGAGCTATGAGTCAGAACGGAGAGTTAAAAAGAGCGGGAGCTGAGATTCAGAGCAGTGATTTAAAAACTGCAGGAGCTGAGAGACAGAGCAGAGATTAAAAAAGAGCCGGAGGTGAGAGTCAGAACAGTGAGTAAAAAAGAGCAGGAGCTGAGAGTCAGAGCGGAAAATGAAAAGAGAGCGGGAGCTGAGTGTTAGAGCGGATATTAAAAAAGAGCGGGAGCTGAGGGTCAGAGAGAAGAGTTAAAAATTGCGGGAGCTGAGACTCAGTGCATAGATTTAAAAAGAGCGGGAGCTGAGAGTCAGCGCGGAGATGTATAAAGAGCAGGAACTGAGAGAGCGATGACTATAAATAGTGGGAGCTGAGAATCAGAGTTGAGAATTATAAAGAGCAGGAGCTGAGATTCAGAGTGGAGATTTAAAAAGAGCAGTAGCTGATAGAGTGGAGATTTAAAAAGAGCCGGAGCTGAGAGTCAAAGTGGAGATTTCAAATTAGCGGGAGCTGTGATTCAGAGTGCAGATTTAAAAGGATCAGGAGCTGAGCGTCAGCGTGGAAATTTATAAAGAGCTGGAGCTGAGAGTCAGAGCAGAGAGTTAAAAAGCGGGGGAGCTGAGAGGCAGAGCGTAGATTTAAAAAGAGCGGGAGCTGTGAGTCAGAGCGTAGATTTAAAAAGCGCGGGAGCTGAGAGTCAGAGCATAGATTTAAAAAGAGCGGGAGCTGAGAGCCAGAGCGGAGAGTTAAAAAGTGCGGGAGCTGAGAGTCAGAGCGTAGATTTAAAAAGAGCGGAGGCTGTGAATCAGAGCGTAGATTTAAAAAGCGCGGGAGCTGAGAGTCAGAGCATAGATTTAAAAAGAGCGGGAGCTGAGAGCCAGAGCGGAGAGTTAAAAAGTGCGGGAGCTGAGAGTCAGAGCGTAGATTTAAAAAGAGTGGGAGCTGAGAGTCAGAACAGTGATTTAAAAAGAGTGGGAGCTGAGAGTGAGAGTGGAGATTTAAAAGAGCTGGAGCTGAGAGTCTGAGCAGAGATTTCAAAAGAGCGGGAGCTGAGTGAGCAGAGATTTAAATAGAGCGGGGTCTTATGGTCAGATCGGAGTTTTAAAAAGATCGCGAGCTGAGAGTCAAAGTGCAGATTTAACAATAGCCTGGTGCTGAGAGTCAGAGCGGAGATTTAAAAAGAGCAGGAGCTGAGAGTGTGGAGATTTAAAAATAGCCGGAGCTGAGAGTCAGAGTGGAGATTTAAAAGTAGCGGAAGCTGAGGGTCAGTGCGGAGATTTAAAAAGAGCGGGAGCTGAGAGCCAGAGCGGTGATTTTAAAAGAGTGGGAGCTGAGAGTCAGAGTGGAGCTTTAACAGGAGCTGGAGCTTAGAGAGTTGAGATTTAAAAAGAGCGGGAGCTAAGAGAGTAGAGACTTAAGAAGAGCACGAGCTGAGAGTCAGAGCGGAGATTTATAAATCGCGGGAGCTGAGAGTTAGTGTGGAGATTGAAAAAGAGCGGGAGCTGACATTCAGAGCGGAGATTTAAAAAGAGCGGGAGCTGAGAGCTAGAGCGGTGATTTAAAAAGAGAGGGAGCTGAGGGTGAGAGTGGAGATTTAAAAATAGCCGGAGTTGAGAGTCTGAGCAGAGATTTAAAAAGAGCGGGAGCTGAGTGAGCAGAAATTTAAATTGAGCAAAACCTAGTGCCAGAACGGAGATTTAAAAAGATCGCGAGGTGAGATTCAGAGCGGAGATTTATAAATCGTGGGAGCTGAGAGTTAGTGTGGAGATTGAAAAAGAGCGGGAGCTGAGAGTCAGAGCGGAGATGTAAAAAGAGCATAAGCTGACACTCAAAGCGTAGATTTAAAAAGAGGGGGAGCTGAGGGTCAGAGTGGAGATTTAAAAATAGCGGGAGTTCAGAGTCTGAGCAGAGATTTAAAAAGAGCGGGAGCTGAGTGAGCAGAGATTTAAATTGAGTGAGGACTTAGTGCCAGAGCGGAGATTTAAAAAGATCGCGAGGTGAGAGTCAGAGCGGAGATTTAAAAATAGCCAGGTGCTCAGAGTCAGAGCGGAGATTTAAGAATAGCCAGGAGCTGAGAGTCAGAGCAGAGAGTTAAAAACATCAGGAGCTGAGACTCAGAGCGGAGATTTAAAAAGAGAGGGAGCCGGGGGAGCAGAGATTAAAAGAGTGCGGGGTCTGAGAATCCGACTGAAGATTTTAAAAGAGCGGGAGCTGAGAGTGAGGGTGGAGATTTAAAAAGAGAGCGAGCTGAGGGTCAGAGAGGAGAGTTAAAAATAGTGGGAGCTGAGAGTCAGTGCATAGATTTAAAAAGAGCAGGAGCTGAGACTCAGAGTGGGGATGTATAAAGAGCAGGAACTGAGAGAGCGCTGACTATAACTAGTGGGAGCTGAGAATCAGAGTAGAGAATTATAAAGAGCAGGACCTGAGATTCAGTCTGTAGATTTTAAAAGAGCGGGAGCTGAGATTCAGTGTGGAGATGTAAAATTAGTGGGAGCTGAGATTCAGAGTGCAGATTTAAAAAGAGCAGGAGCTGAGAGTCAGAGTGGGGATGTATAAAGAGCAGGAACTGAGAGAGCGCTGACTATAACTAGTGAGAGCTGAGAATCAGAGTGGAGAATAATAAAGAGCAAGACCTGAGATTCAGACTGGAGATTTTAAAAGAGCGGGAGCTGAGATTCAGTGTGGAGATGTAAAATTAGTGGGAGCTGAGATTCAGAGTGCAGATTTAAAAAGAGCAGGAGCTGAGAGTAAGGGCGGAGATTTATAAAGAGCTGGAGTTGAGAGTCAGAGCGGCGAGTTAAAAAGAACGGTTCCAAGAGCCAGAGCGGAGATTTAAAAAGCGCGGGAGCTGAGAGAGGAGCGCAGATTTAAAAAGAGTGGGATCTGAGAGTCAGAGTGGAGATTTAAAAAGAGCTGGAACTGAGAGAGTGGAGATTTAAAAAGAGCGGGAGCTGAGAGAGTAGAGACTTAAGAAGAGCACCAGCTGAGAGTCAGAGCAGCGATTTATAAATTGCGGGAGCTGAGAGTTAGTGCGGAGATTGAAAAAGAGCGGGGGCTGAGGGTCAGAACGGAGATTTAAAAAGAGCAGGTGCTGAGAGTCAGTGCGGATATTTATAAAGAGCAGTAGATGAGAGTCATAGCGGAGTTCTATGAAGAGCCGGAGCTATGAGTCAGAACGGAGAGTTAAAAAGAGCGGGAGCTGAGATTCAGAGCAGTGATTTAAAAACTGCAGGAGCTGAGGGACAGAGCAGAGATTAAAAAAGAGCCGGAGGTGAGAGTCAGAACAGAGAGTAAAAAAGAGCAGGAGCTAAGAGTCAGAGCGGAAAATGAAAAAAGAGCGGGAGCTGAGTGTTAGAGCGGAGATTAAAAAAGAGCGGGAGGTGAGGGTCAGAGAGAAGAGTTAAAAATTGCGGGAGCTGAGACTCAGTGCATAGATTTAAAAAGAGCGGGAGCTGAGAGTCAGCGCGGAGATGTATAAAGAGCAGGAACTGAGAGAGCGATGACTATAAATAGTGGGAGCTGAGAATCAGAGTTGAGAATTATAAAGAGCAGGAGCTGAGATTCAGAGTGGAGATTTAAAAAGAGCAGTAGCTGAGAGAGTGGAGATTTAAAAAGAGCCGGAGCTGAGAGTCAAAGTGGAGATTTCAAATTAGCGGGAGCTGTGATTCAGAGTGCAGATTTAAAAGGATCAGGAGCTGAGCGTCAGCGTGGAAATTTATAAAGAGCTGGAGCTGAGAGTCAGAGCGGAGAGTTAAAAAGCGGGGGAGCTGAGAGGCAGAGCGTAGATTTAAAAAGCGCGGGAGCTGAGAGTCAGAGCATAGATTTAAAAAGAGCGGGAGCTGAGTGCCAGAGCGGAGAGTTAGAAAGTGCAGGAGCTGAGAGTCAGAGCGTAGATTTAAAAAGAGCGGGAGCTGTGAGTCAGAGCGTAGATTTAAAAAGCGCGGGAGCTGAGAGTCAGAGCATAGATTTAAAAAGAGCAGGAGCTGAGAGCCAGAGCGGAGAGTTAAAAAGTGCGGGAGCTGAGAGTCAGAGCATAGATTTAAAAAGAGTGGGAGCTGAGAGTCAGAACAGTGATTTAAAAAGAGTGGGAGCTGAGAGTGAGAGTGGAGATTTAAAAGAGCTGGAGCTGAGAGAGTGGAGATTTAAAAAGAGCGGGAGCTGAGAGTCTGAGCAGAGATTTCAAAAGAGCGGGAGCTGAGTGAGCAGAGATTTAAATAGAGCGGGGTCTTATGGTCAGATCGGAGTTTTAAAAAGATCGCGAGCTGAGAGTCAAAGTGGAGATTTAACAATAGCCTGGTGCTGAGAGTCAGAGCGGAGATTTAAAAATAGCCAGGAGCTGAGAGTCAGAGCAGAGATTTATAAATAGCGGGAGCTGAGATTCAGAGCAGAGATTTAAAAAGATCGGGAACTGAGAGTCAGAGCTGAGATTTAAAAACATCGGGAGCTGAGACTCAGAGCAGAGATTTAAAAAGAGCGGGAGCTGGGAGAGCTGAGATTTAAAGAGTGCGGGGTCTGAGAATCAGAGTGTAGATTTAAAAAGATCGGGAACTGAGAATGCGAGTGGAGATTTAAAAAGAGCCGGAGGTGAGAGGCAGGGCTGAGATTTAAAAAGAGTGGGAGCTGAGAGAGTGGAGATTTAAAAAGAGCGGGAGCTGAGAGTCAGGCTGGGGATTTATAAAGAGCTGGAACTGAGAGTCAGAGCGGAGAGTTAAAAAGAACGGGAGCTGAGAGCCAGAGCGGAGAGTTAAAATGCGCGGGATTGAGAGTCAGAGCGTAGATTTAAACAGAGCGGGAGCTGAGAGTCAGAACGGTGATTTAAAAAGAGTGGGAGCTGAGAGTCAGAACGGTGATTTAAAAAGAGAGGGAGCTGAGTGAGCAGAGATTTAAATAGAGCGAGGTCTTAGTGTCAGAGCGGTGATTAAAAAAGATCGCGAGCTGAGAGTCAGAGCGGAGATTTAAAAATAGCCACGTCCTGAGAGTCAGAGCGGAGATTTAAAAATAGCCAGGAGCTGAGAGTCAGAGCAGAGATTTATAAATAGCGGGTGCTGAGAGTCAGAGCGGAGATTTAAAAAGATCGGGAACTGAGAGATAGAGCAGAGATTTAAAAGGAGCGGGAGCTGAGGGTCAGAGAGGAGAGTTAAAAATAGTGGGAGCTGAGAGTCAGTGCATAGATTTAAAAAGAGCGGGAGCTGAGAGTCAGTGCATAGATTTAAAAAGAGCGGGAGCTGAGAGACAGTGCATAGATTTAAAAAGAGCGGGAGCTGAGAGTCAGTGCATAGATTTAAAAAGAGCGGGAGCTGAGAGACAGAGTGGAGATAAAAAAAGAGCAGGAGCTGAGAGAGTGGAGATTTAAAAAGAGCTGGAGCTGAGCTTCAGATTGGAGATTTAATAAGAGCAGGAGCTGAGAGAGCGGAAATTTAAAAAGAGCAGGAGCTGAGAGAGTAGAGACTTAAGAAGAGCACGAGCTGAGAGTCAGATCGGAAATTTATAAATCGCGGGAGCTGAGAGTTTGTGCGGAGATTGAAAAAGAGCGGGAGCTGACATTCAGAGCGGAGATTTTAAAACAGCGGGAGCTGAGAGTCAGAGCGGAGATTTAAAAATGGTGGAACTGACAGTCAGAACAGAGATTTACAAATAGGGGGAGCTGAGAGTCAGAGCAGAGATTTAAAGAGGGAAGGACTGTAGAGTCAGAGCAGAGATTTATAAACAGCAGGAGATGAGAATCAAAGCGGTGATTTATAAATAGCAGGAGCTGAGATTCAAAGTGGAGATTTAAAAAGAATTGAAGCTGAGAGTGTAGAGTCTTAAGAAGAGCACGAGCTGAGAGTGAGAAAGGAGATTTTAAAAGCGCAGGAGCTGACATTAGGAGCGGAGATTTAAAAAGAGCGGGAGCTGAGAGCTAGAGCAGTGATTTAAAAAGAGCGGGAGCTGAGGGTCAGAGTGGAGATTTCAAAATAGCGGGAGTTGAGAGTCTGAGCAGAGATTTAAAAAGAGCGGGAGCTGAGTGAGCAGAGATTTAAATAGAGCGAGGTCTTAGGGTAAGAGCGGAGATTTAAAAAAATCACTAGCTGAGAGTCAGAGCAGAGATTTATTAATAGCGGGGAGCTGCGAGTCAGAGCGGAGATTTAAATAGATCGGGAGCTGAGAGTCAGAGCAGAGATTTAAAAACATCGGGAGCTGAGACTCAGAGCAGAGACTAAAAAAGAGCGGGAGCTGGGAGAGCACAGATTTAAAGAGTGGGGGGTCTGATAATAAGAGTGTAGATTTAAAAAAAGCAGGAGAAGAGAGTGAGAGTGGAGATTTAAAAAGAGCGGGAGCTGAGAGTCAGAGCGGAGATTCAAAAAGATCGGGAACTGAGAGTCAGAGCGGAGATTTAAAAAGAGCAGGAGCTGAGAGTCAGAGCGGGGATGTTTAAAGAGCAGGAACTGAGAGAGCGCTGACTATAAATAGTGGGAGCTGAGAATCAGAGTGGAGATTTAAAAAGAGCAGGAGCTGAGAGAGTGGAGATTTAAAAAGAGTGGGAGTTGAGAGCCAGAGTGGAGATTTAAAATTAGTGGGAGCTGATATTCAGAGTGGAGTTTTAAAAAGAGCAGGAGCTGAGAGAGTGGAGATTTAAAAAGAGTGAGAGCTGAGAGCCAGAGTGGAGATTTAAAATTAGTGGGAGCTGAGATTCAGAGTGCAGATTTGAAAACAGCAGGAGCTGAGAGTCAGAGCGGGGATTTATAAAGAGCTGCAGCTGAGAGTCAGAGCGGAGAGTTAAAAAGAACGGGAGCTGAGAGCCAGAGTGGAGAGTTAAAAAGAACCGGAGCTGAGAGTCAGAGTGCAGATTTAAAAAGAGTGGGAGCTGAGAGTCAGGGTGGAGATGTATAAAGAGCAGGACCTGGGAGAGCGGAGATTATAAATAGCGGGAGCTGAGATTCAGAGTGGAGATTTAAAAAGAGCAGGAGCTGAGAGAATGGAGATTTAAATACAGCAGGAGCTGGGAGAGTAGAGACTTAAGAAGAGCACGAGCTGAGCGTCAGAGCGGAGATTTATAAATCGCGGGATCTGAGAGTTAGTGCGGAGATTGTAAAAGATCGGGAGCTGAGAGTCAGAGCGGAGATTCAAAAAGAGCGGGAGCTTACATTCAGAGCGGAGATTTAAAAAGAGCGGGAGCTGAAAGCTAGAGCAGAGATTTAAAAAGTGCGGGAGCTGAGGGTCAGAGTGGAGATTTAAAAATAGCAGGAGAGTCTGAGCAGAGATTTAAAAAGTGCGGGAGCTGAGGTGGCAGAGATTTAAATAGATCGGGGTCTTAGGGGCAGAGCGGAGATTTAAAAAGATCGCAAGCTAAGAGTTAGAGCGGAGACTTAAAAATAGCCAGGAGTTGAGAGTCATAGCGGAGATCTATGAAGAGCCGGAGCTGAGAGTCAGTACGGAGAGTTAAAAAGAGGGGGAGCTGAGAGTCAGTGCGGAGATTTAAAAAGAGCTGGAGCTGAGAGTCAGAGTGGAGCTTTAACAGGAGCTGGAGCTTAGAGAGTTGAGACTTAAATAGAGCGGGAGCTGGGAGAGTAGAGACTTAAGAAGAGCACGAGCTGAGAGTCAGAGCGGAGATTTATAAAGCGCGGGAGCTGAGAGTTAGTGTGGAGATTGAAAAAGAGCGGGAGCTGACACTCAGAGCGGAGATTTAAAAAGAGCGGGAGCTGAGAGCTAGAGCGGTGATTTAAAAAGAGAGGGAGCTGAGGGTCAGAGTGGAGATTTAAAAATAGCGGGAGTTGAGAGTCTGAGCAGAGATTTAAAAAGAGCGGGAGTTGAGTGAGCAGAAATTTAAATTGAGCGAGGACTTAGTGCCAGAACGGAGATTTAAAAAGATCGCGAGGTGAGATTCAGAGCGGAGATTTATAAATCGTGGGAGCTGAGAGTTAGTGTGGAGATTGAAAAAGAGCGGGAGCTGAGAGTCAGAGCGGAGATGTAAAAAGAGCATAAGCTGACACTCAAAGCGTAGATTTAAAAAGAGCGGGAGCTGAGGGTCAGAGTGGAGATTTAAAAATAGCGGGAGTTCAGAGTCTGAGCAGAGATTTAAAAAGAGCGGGAGCTGAGTGAGCAGAGATTTAAATTGAGTGAGGACTTAGTGCCAGAGCGGAGATTTAAAAAGATCGCGAGGTGAGAGTCAGAGCGGAGATTTAAAAATAGCCAGGTGCTCAGAGTCAGAGCGGAGATTTAAGAATAGCCAGGAGCTGAGAGTCAGAGCAGAGAGTTAAAAACATCGGGAGCTGAGACTCAGAGCAGAGATTTAAAAAGAGAGGGAGCCGGGGGAGCAGAGATTTAAAGAGTGCGGGGTCTGAGAATCCGACTGAAGATTTTAAAAGAGCGGGAGCTGAGAGTGAAGGTGGAGATTTAAAAAGAGCGGGAGCTGAGGGTCAGAGAGGAGAGTTAAAAATAGCGGGAGCTGAGAGTCAGTGCAGAGATTTAAAAAGAGCAGGAGCTGAGAGTCAGAGTGGGGATGTATAAAAAGCAGGAACTGAGAGAGCGCTGACTATAAATAGTGGGAGCTGAGAATCAGAGTGGAGAATTATAAAGAGCAGGACCTGAGATTCAGAACGGAGATTTTAAAAGAGCGGGAGCTGAGATTCAGAGTGGAGATGTAAAATTAGTGGGAGCTGAGATTCAGAGTGCAGATTTAAAAAGAGCAGGAGCTGAGAGTAAGGGCGGAGATTTATAAGGAGCTGGAGTTGAGAGTCAGAGCGGAGAGTTAAAAAGAACGGTTCCAAGAGCCAGAGCGGAGATTTAAAAAGCGCGGGAGCTGAGAGAGGAGCGCAGATTTAAAAAGAGCGGGAGCTGAGAGTCAGTGCAGTGATTTAAAAAGAGTGGGATCTGAGAGTCAGAGTGGAGATTTAAAAAGAGCTGGAGCTGAGAGAGTGGAGATTTAAAAAGAGCAGGAGCTGAGAGAGTAGAGACTTAAGAAGAGCACCAGCTGAGAGTCAGAGCAGCGATTTATAAATTGCGGGAGCTGAGAGTTAGTGCGGAGATTGAAAAAGAGAGGGGGCTGAGGGTCAGAACGGAGATTTAAAAAGAGCAGGTGCTGAGAGTCAGGGCGGATATTTATAAAGAGCAGTAGATGAGAGTCATAGCGGAGATCTATGAAGAGCCGGAGCTATGAGTCAGAACGGAGAGTTAAAAAGAGCGGGAGCTGAGATTCAGAGCAGTGATTTAAAAACTGCAGGAGCTGAGAGACAGAGCAGAGATTAAAAAAGAGCCGGAGGTGAGAGTCAGAACAGAGAGTAAAAAAGAGCAGGAGCTGAGAGTCAGAGCGGAAAATGAAAAAAGAGCGGGAGCTGAGTGTTAGAGCGGAGATTAAAAAAGAGCGGGAGCTGAGGGTCAGAGAGAAGAGTTAAAAATTGCGGGAGCTGAGACTCAGTGCATAGGTTTAAAAAGAGCGGGAGCTGAGAGTCAGCGCGGAGATGTATAAAGAGCAGGAACTGAGAGAGCGATGACTATAAATAGTGGGAGCTGAGAATCAGAGTTGAGAATTATAAAGAGCAGGAGCTGAGATTCAGAGTGGAGATTTAAAAAGAGCAGTAGCTGAGAGAGTGGAGATTTAAAAAGAGCCGGAGCTGAGAGTCAAAGTGGAGATTTAAAATTAGCGGGAGCTGTGATTCAGAGGGCAGATTTAAAAGGATCAGGAGCTGAGAGTCAGCGTGGAAATTTAAAAAGAGCTGGAGCTGAGAGTCAGAGCGGAGAGTTAAAAAGCGGGGGAGCTGAGAGGCAGAGCGTAGATGTAAAAAGAGCTGGAGCTGTGAGTCAGAGCGTAGATTTAAAAAGCGCGGGAGCTGAGAGTCAGAGCATAGATTTAAAAAGAGCGGGAGCTGAGAGCCAGAGCGGAGAGTTAAAAAGTGCGGGAGCTGAGAGTCAGAGCGTAGATTTAAAAAGAGTGGGAGCTGAGAGTCAGAACAGTGATTTAAAAAGAGTGGGAGCTGAGAGTGAGAGTGGAGATTTAAAAGAGCTGGAGCTGAGAGAGTGGAGATTTAAAAAGAGCGGGAGCTGAGAGTCTGAGCAGAGATTTCAAAAGAGCGGGAGCTGAGTGAGCAGAGATTTAAATAGAGCGGGGTCTTATGGTCAGATCGGAGTTTTAAAAAGATCGCGAGCTGAGAGTCAAAGTGGAGATTTAACAATAGCCTGGTGCTGAGAGTCAGAGCGGAGATTTAAAAATAGCCAGGAGCTGAGAGTCAGAGCAGAGATTTATAAATAGCGGGAGCTGAGATTCAGAGCAGAGATTTAAAAAGATCGGGAACTGAGAGTCAGAGCTGAGATTTAAAAACATCGGGAGCTGAGACTCAGAGCAGAGATTTAAAAAGAGCGGGAGCTGGGAGAGCGGAGATTTAAAGAGTGCGGTGTCTGAGAATCAGAGTGTAGATTTAAAAAGATCGGGAACTGAGAATGCGAGTGGAGATTTAAAAAGAGCCGGAGGTGAGATCCAGGGCTGAGATTTAAAAAGAGTGGGAGCTGAGAGAGTGGAGATTTAAAAAGAGCAGGAGCTGAGAGTCAGGGCGGGGATTTATAAAGAGCTGGAACTGAGAGTCAGAGCGGAGAGTTAAAAAGAACGGGAGCTGAGAGCCAGAGCGGAGAGTTAAAATGCACGGGATTGAGAGTCAGAGCGTAGATTTAAACAGAGCGGGAGCTGAGAGTCAGAACGGTGATTTAAAAAGAGTGGGAGCTGAGAGTCAGAACGGTGATTTAAAAAGAGAGGGAGCTGAGTGAGCAGAGATTTAAATAGAGCGAGGTCTTAGTGTCAGAGCGGAGATTAAAAAAGATCGCGAGCTGAGAGTCAGAGCGGAGATTTAAAAATAGCCACGTCCTGAGAGTCAGAGCGGAGATTTAAAAATAGCCAGGAGCTGAGAGTCAGAGCAGAGATTTATAAATAGCGGGTGCTGAGAGTCAGAGCGGAGATTTAAAAAGATCGGGAACTGAGAGATAGAGCAGAGATTTAAAAGGAGCGGGAGCTGAGGGTCAGAGAGGAGAGTTAAAAATAGTGGGAGCTGAGAGTCAGTGCATAGATTTAAAAAGAGCGGGAGCTGAGAGACAGAGTGGAGATATAAAAAGAGCAGGAGCTGAGAGAGTGGAGATTTAAAAAGAGCTGGAGCTGAGATTCAGAGTGGAGATATAAAAAGAGCAGGAGCTGAGAGAGTGGAGATTTAAATAGATTGGGAGCTGAGAGAGTAGAGACTTAAGAAGAGAACGAGCTGAGAGTCAGAGCAGAGATTTATAAATTGCAGGAGCTGAGAGTTAGTGCGGAGATTGTAAAAGAGCGGGAGCTGAGAGTCAGAGCGGAGATTTAAAAAGAGCGGGAGCTTACATTCAGAGCGGAGATTTAAAAAGAGCGGGAGCTGAGGGTCAGTGTGGAGATTTAAAAATAGCGGGAGAGTCTGAGCAGAGATTTAAAAAGAGTGGGAGCTGAGTTAGCAGAGATTTAAATAGAGCGGGGTCTTAGGGGCAGAGCGGAGATTTAAAAAGATTGCGAGCTGAGAGTTAGAGCGGAGATTTAAAAATAGCCAGGAGCTGAGAGTCAGAGCAGAGATTTAAAAAGATCGGGAACTGAGAGTCAGAGCAGAGATTTAAAAAGAGCAGCAACTGAGAGAGTGGAGATTATAAATAGTGGGAGCTGAGATTCAGAGTGGAGATTTAAAAAGAGCAGGAGCTGAGAGAGTGGAGATTTATAAAGAGCTGGAGCTGAGGGTCAGAGAGGAGATTTAAAAAGAGCGGGAGGTGAGAGTCTGAGCAGAGATTTAAAAAGAGCGGGAGCTGAGTGAGCAGAGATTTAAATAGAGCGGGGTCTTATGGTCAGATCGGAGTTTTAAAAAGATCGCGAGCTGAGAGTCAGAGTGGAGATTTAACAATAGCCTGGTGCTGAGAGTCAGACCAGAGATTTATAAAGAGTGGGAGCTGAGGGTCTGTGCAGACATTTAAAATGAGACGGAGCTAAGATTCAGAGTGCAGATTTATAAAGAGCACGAGCTGAGAGTCTGAGCGGAGATGTAAAAAGAGCGGGAGCTGAGATTCTGAGCAGAGATTTATAAAGAGCAGGAGCTGAGATTCAGAGTGGAGATTTAAAAAGGGCAGGAGCTGAAAGAGTGGAGTTTTAAAAAGTGTGGGAGCTGTGAGTCAGAGTGGAGATTTGAAATTAGCGGGAGCTGAGATTCAGTTTGCAGATTTCAAAAGAGCAGGAGCTGAGACTCAGGGCGGAGATACATAAAGACCGGGAGCTGAGAGCCAGAGCGGAGAGTTTAAAAGCGCTGGGAGCAGAGAGTCTTAGCGCTGATTTAAAAAGAGCGGAAGCAGAGAGTCAGAACGGAGATTTATAAAGAGCGAGAGGTGAGGGTCAGTGCAGACATTTAAAATGAGCGGGAGCTGAGAGTCAGAACTAAGATTTATAAAGAGAGGGAGCTGAGAGTCAGGGCGGAGATTTAAAGACTTCGGGAGCTGAGACACAGAGCAGAGAGTTAAAAAGAGCGGGAACTGAGAGAACGGAGATTTAAAAAGTGTGGGGTCTGACAGTCAGCATGTTGACATAAAAAGATTGGGAACTGAGGGACCGGAGATGTAAAAACAGTGGGAGCTGAGAGTCAGAGCGGAGATTTATAAAGGGCGGGAGCAGAGAGTCAGAACAGAGATTTATAAACAGCGGGACCTGAGAGTCAGAGTGGAGATTTATAAAGGGCAGAACTGAGAGTCAGAACAGAGATTTACAAATAGGGGGAGCTGAGAGTCAGAGCAGAGATTTAAAAAGAGCGGGAGCTGGGAGAGCAGAGATTTAAAAATGCGGGATCTAAGAATCTGAGTGTAGAATTAAAAAGAGCGGGAGCTGAGAGTCAGAGTGGAGATTTAAAAAGAGCGGGAGCTGAGAGTCAGAGTGGAGATTTAAAAAGAGCTGGAGCTGAGTGTCAGGGCGGAGATTTAAAAAGGTCGGGATCTGAGAGTCAGAGCGGAGATTTAAAAAGAGCAGGAGCTGAGAGAGTAGAGACTTAAGAAGAGCACGAGCTGAGAGTCAGATCGGAAATTTATAAATCGCGGGAGCTGAGAGTTTGTGCGGAGATTGAAAAAGAGCGGGAGCTGACATTCAGAGCGGAGATTTTAAAACAGCGGGAGCTGAGAGTCAGAGCGGAGATTGAAAAAGAGCGGGAGCTGAGAGTTTGTGCGGAGATTGAAAAAGAGCGGGAGCTGACATTCAGAGCAGCGATTTATAAATCGCGGGAGCTGAGAGTTAGTGCGGAGATTGAAAAAGAGCGGGAGCTGAGAGTTAGAGCAGAGATTTAAAAGGAGCGGGAGCTGAGGGTCAGAGAGGAGAGTTAAAAATAGTGGGAGCTGAGAGTCAGTGCATAGATTTAAAAAGAGCTGGAGCTGAGCTTCAGAGTGGAGATTTAAAAAGAGCAGGAGCTGAGAGAGTGGAGATTTAAAAAGAGCTGGAGCTGAGATTCAGAGTGGAGATATAAAAAGAGCAGGAGCTGAGAGAGTGGAGATTTAAAAAGAGCTGGAGCTGAGCTTCAGAGTGGAGATTTAAAAAGAGCAGGAGCTGAGAGAGTGGAGATTTAAATAGATTGGGAGCTGAGAGAGTAGAGACTTAAGAAGAGAACGAGCTGAGAGAGCAGAGATTTATAAATTGCAGGAGCTGAGAGTTAGTGCGGAGATTGTAAAAGAGCGGGAGCTGAGAGTCAGAGCGGAGATTTAAAAAGAGCGGGAGCTGAAAGCTAGAGCAGAGATTTAAAAAGTGCGGGAGCTGAGGGTCAGTGTGGAGATTTAAAAATAGCGGGAGAGTCTGAGCAGAGATTTAAAAAGAGTGGGAGCTGAGTTGGCAGAGATTTAAATAGATCGGGGTCTTAGGGGCAGAGCGGAGATTTAAAAAGATCGCAAGCTGAGAGTTAGAGCGGAGATTTAAAAATAGCCAGGAGTTGAGAGTCAAAGCGGAGATCTATGAAGAGCCGGAGCTAAGAGTCAGTACGGAGAGTTAAAAAGAGCGGGAGCTGAGGGTCAGTGCGGAGATTTAAAAAGAGCAGGTGCTGAGAGTCAGTGCGGAGATTTATAAAGAGCAGGAGATGTGAGTCATAGCAGAGATCTATGAAGCGCCGGAGCTGAGAGTCAGATCGGAGAGTTAAAAAGAGCGGCAGCTGAGATGCAGACCAGTGATTTAAAAAGTGCAGGAGCTGAGAGTCAGAGCGGAGATTAAAAAAGAGCTGGGGCTGAGAGTCAGGGTGGAGATGTATAAAGAGCAGGAACTGGGAGAGCGGAGATTATAAATAGCGGGAGCTGAGATTCAGAGTGGAGATTTAAAAAGAGCAGGAGCTGAGAGAATGGAGATTTAAATACAGCAGGAGCTGGGAGAGTAGAGACTTAAGAAGAGCACGAGCTGAGAGTCAGAGCAGAGATTTATAAATCGCGGGAGCTGAGAGTCAGATCGGAGATTTAAAAAGAGCGGGAGCTTACATTCAGAGTGGAGATTTAAAAAGAGCGGGAGCTGAGAGCTAGAGAAGAGATTTAAAAAGTGCGGGAGCTGAGGGTCAGAGTGGAGATTTAAAAATAGCGGGAGAGTCTGAGCAGAGATTTAAAAAGAGTGGGAGCTGAGTTGGCAGAGATTTAAATAGATCGGAGTCTTAGGGGCAGAGCGGAGATGTAAAAAGATCGCAGATTTAAAAAGAGCAGGAGCTGAGAGTCAGGGCGGAGATTTATAAAGAGCCGGAGCTGAGAGTCAGGCGGAGAGTTAAAAAGAGCGGAAGGTGAGAGTCAGAGCGGTGATTTAAAAAGAGTGGGAGCTGAGATTCAGAGTGGAGATTTAAAAAGAGCGGGAGCTGAGAGAGTAGAGACTTAAGAAGAGCACCAGCTGAGAGTCAGAGCAGCGATTTATAAATCGCGGGAGCTGAGAGTTAGTGCGGAGATTGAAAAAGAGCAGGAGCTGAGGGTCAGAACGGAGATTTAAAAAGAGCAGGTGCTGAGAGTCAGGGCGGATATTTATAAAGAGCAGTAGATGAGAGTCATAGCGGAGATCTATGAAGAGCCAGAGCAATGAGTCAGAACGGAGAGTTAAAAAGAGCGGGAGCTGAGATTCAGAGCAGTGATTTAAAAACTGCAGGAGCTGAGAGACAGAGCAGAGATTTAAAAAGAGCCGGTGGTGAGAGTCAGAACAGAGAGTAAAAAAGAGCAGAAAATGAAAAAAAGAGCGGGAGCTGAGAGTCAGAGCGGAGATTTAAAAAGAGCGGGAGCTTACATTCAGAGCGGAGATTTAAAAAGAGCATGAGATGAGAGCTAGAGCGGAGATTTAAAAAGAGCGGGAGCTGAGGGTCAGTGTGGAGATTTAAAAATAGCGGGAGAGTCTGAGCAGAGATTTAAAAAGAGTGGGAGCTGAGTTAGCAGAGATTTAAACAGAGCGGGGTCTTAGGGGCAGAGCGGAGTTTTAAAAAGATCGCGAGCTGAGAGTCAGAGTGGAGATTTAACAATAGCCTGGTGCTGAGAGTCAGACCGGAGATTTATAAAGAGTGGGAGCTGAGGGTCTGTGCAGCCATTTAAAATGAGACGGAGCTAAGATTCAGAGTGCAGATTTATAAAGAGCACGAGCTGAGAGTCTGAGCGGAGATGTAAAAAGAGCGGGAGCTGAGATTCTGAGCAGAGATTTATAAAGAGCAGGAGCTGAGATTCAGAGTGGAGATTTAAAAAGGGCAGGAGCTGAAAGAGTGGAGTTTTAAAAAGAGTGGGAGCTGTGAGTCAGAGTGGAGATTTAAAATTAGCGGGAGCTGAGATTCAGTTTGCAGATTTCAAAAGAGCAGGAGCTGAGACTCAGGGCGGAGATACATAAAGACCGGGAGCTGAGAGCCAGAGCGGAGAGTTAAAAAGCGCTGGGAGCAGAGAGTCTTAGCGCTGATTTAAAAAGAGCGGAAGCAGAGAGTCAGAACGGAGATTTATAAAGATCGAGAGGTGAGGGTCAGTGCAGACATTTAAAATGAGCGGGAGCTGAGAGTCAGAACTAAGATTTATAAAGAGAGGGAGCTGAGAGTCAGGGCGGAGATTTAAAGACTTCGGGAGCTGAGACACAGAGCAGAGAGTTAAAAAGAGCGGGAACTGAGAGAACGGAGATTTAAAAAGTGTGGGGTCTGACAGTCAGCATGTTGACATAAAAAGATTGGGAACTGAGGGACCGGAGATGTAAAAACAGTGGGAGCTGAGAGTCAGAGCGGAGATTTATAAAGGGCGGGAGCAGAGAGTCAGAACAGAGATTTATAAACAGCGGGACCTGAGAGTCAGAGTGGAGATTTATAAAGGGCAGAACTGAGAGTCAGAACAGAGATTTACAAATAGGGGGAGCTGAGAGTCAGAGCAGAGATTTAAAAAGAGCGGGAGCTGGGAGAGCAGAGATTTAAAAATGCGGGATCTAAGAATCAGAGTGGAGATTTAAAAAGAGCTGGAGCTGAGTGTCAGGGCGGAGATTTAAAAAGGTCGGGATCTGAGAGTCAGAGCGGAGATTTAAAAAGAGCAGGAGCTGAGAGAGTAGAGACTTAAGAAGAGCACGAGCTGAGAGTCAGATCGGAAATTTATAAATCGCGGGAGCTGAGAGTTTGTGCGGAGATTGAAAAAGAGCGGGAGCTGACATTCAGAGCGGAGATTTTAAAACAGCGGGAGCTGAGAGTCAGAGCGGAGATTTAAAAATGGTGGAACTGACAGTCAGAACAGAGATTTACAAATAGGGGGAGCTGAGAGTCAGAGCAGAGATTTAAAGAGGGAAGGACTGTAGAGTCAGAGCAGAGATTTATAAACAGCAGGAGATGAGAATCAAAGCGGTGATTTATAAATAGCAGGAGCTGAGATTCAAAGTGGAGATTTAAAAAGAATTGAAGCTGAGAGTGTAGAGTCTTAAGAAGAGCACGAGCTGAGAGTGAGAAAGGAGATTTAAAAAGCGCAGGAGCTGACATTAGGAGCGGAGATTTAAAAAGAGCGGGAGCTGAGAGCTAGAGCAGTGATTTAAAAAGAGCGGGAGCTGAGGGTCAGAGTGGAGATTTCAAAATAGCGGGAGTTGAGAGTCTGAGCAGAGATTTAAAAAGAGCGAAGGCTGAGTGAGCAGAGATTTAAATAGAGCGAGGTCTTAGGGTAAGAGCGGAGATTTAAAAAAATCACTAGCTGAGAGTCAGAGCAGAGATTTATTAATAGCGGGGAGCTGAGAGTCAGAGCGGAGATTTAAATAGATCGGGAACTGAGAGTCAGAGCAGAGATTTAAAAACATCGGGAGCTGAGACTCAGAGCAGAGACTAAAAAAGAGCGGGAGCTGGGAGAGCACAAATTTAAAGAGTGGGGGGTCTGATAATAAGAGTGTAGATTTAAAAAAAGCGGGAGAAGAGAGTGAGAGTGGAGATTTAAAAAGAGCGGGAGCTGAGAGTCAGAGCGGAGATTCAAAAAGATCGGGAACTGAGAGTCAGAGCGGAGATTTAAAAAGAGCGGGAGCTGAGAGTCAGAGCGGGGATGCTTAAAGAGCAGGAACTGAGAGAGCGCTGACTATAAATAGTGGGAGCTGAGAATCAGAGTGGAGATTTAAAAAGAGCAGGAGCTGAGAGAGTGGAGATTTAAAAAGAGTGGGAGCTGAGAGCCAGAGTGGAGATTTAAAATTAGTGGGAGCTGAGATTCAGAGTGGAGTTTTAAAAAGAGCAGGAGCTGAGAGAGTGGAGATTTAAAAAGAGTGAGAGCTGAGAGCCAGAGTGGAGATTTAAAATTAGTGGGAGCTGAGATTCAGAGTGCAGATTTGAAAACAGCAGGAGCTGAGAGTCAGGGCGGGGATTTATAAAGAGCTGCAGCTGAGAGTCAGAGCGGAGAGTTAAAAAGAACGGGAGCTGAGAGCCAGAGTGGAGAGTTAAAAAGCACGGGAGCTGAGAGTCAGAGTGCAGATTTAAAAAGAGTGGGAGCTGAGAGTCAGGGTGGAGATGTATAAAGAGCAGAACCTGGGAGAGCGGAGATTATAAATAGTGGGAGCTGAGATTCAGAGTGGAGATTTAAAAAGAGCAGGAGCTGAGAGAATGGAGATTTAAATACAGCAGGAGCTGGGAGAGTAGAGACTTAAGAAGAGCACGAGCTGAGCGTCAGAGCGGAGATTTATAAATCACGGGATCTGAGAGTTAGTGCGGAGATTGTAAAAGATCGGGAGCTGAGAGTCAGAGCGGAGATTTAAAAAGAGCGGGAGCTGAGAGTCAGAGCGGAGATTTAAAAAGATCGGGAGCTGAGAGTCAGAGTGGTGATTTAAAAAGAGCGGGAGCTTACATTCAGAGCGGAGAATTAAATAGAGCGGGAGCTGAAAGCTAGAGCAGAGATTTAAAAAGTGCGGGAGCTGAGGGTCAGAGTGGAGATTTAAAAATAGCGGGAGAGTCTGAGCAGAGATTTAAAAAGTGCGGGAGCTGAGGTGGCAGAGATTTAAATAGATCGGGGTCTTAGGGGCAGAGCGGAGATTTAAAAAGATCGCAAGCTGAGAGTTAGAGCGGAGATTTAAAAATAGCCAGGAGTTGAGAGTCATAGCGGAGATCTATGAAGAGCCGGAGCTGAGAGTCAGTACGGAGAGTTAAAAAGAGGGGGAGCTGAGAGTCAGTGCGGAGATTTAAAAAGAGCTGGAGCTGAGAGTCAGAGTGGAGCTTTAACAGGAGCTGGAGCTTAGAGAGTTGAGATTTAAAAAGAGCGGGAGCTGAGAGTGTGGAGATTTAAAAATAGCGGCAGCTGAGAGTCAGAGTGGAGATTTAAAAGTAGCGGGAGCTGAGAGTCAGTGCTGAGATTTAAAAAGAGCGGGAGCTGAGAGCCAGAGCGGTGATTTTAAAAGAGTGGGAGCTGAGGGTCAGAGTGGAGATTTCAAAATAGCGGGAGTTGAGAGTCTGAGCAGAGATTTAAAAAGAGCGGGAGCTGAGAGCCAGAGCGGTGATTTTAAAAGAGTGGGAGCTGAGATTCAGAGTGGAGATTTAAAAAGAGCGGGAGCTAAGAGAGTAGAGACTTAAGAAGAGCACTAGCTGAGAGTCAGAGCGGAGATTTATAAATCGCGGGAGCTGAGAGTTAGTGTGGAGATTGACAAAGAGCGGGAGCTGACACTCAGAGCGGAGATTTAAAAAGAGCGGGAGCTGAGAGCTAGAGCGGTGATTTAAAAAGAGAGGGAGCTGAGGGTCAGAGTGGAGATTTAAAAATAGCCGGAGTTGAGAGTCTGAGCAGAGATTTAAAAAGAGCGGGAGCTGAGTGAGCAGAAATTTAAATTGAGCGAGGACTTAGTGCCAGAACGGAGATTTAAAAAGATCGCGAGGTGAGATTCAGAGCGGAGATTTATAAATCGTGGGAGCTGAGAGTTAGTGTGGAGATTGAAAAAGAGCGGGAGCTGAGAGTCAGAGCGGAGATGTAAAAAGAGCATAAGCTGACACTCAAAGCGTAGATTTAAAAAGAGCGGGAGCTGAGGGTCAGAGTGGAGATTTAAAAATAGCGGGAGTTCAGAGTCTGAGCAGAGATTTAAAAAGAGCGGGAGCTGAGTGAGCAGAGATTTAAATTGAGTGAGGACTTAGTGCCAGAGCGGAGATTTAAAAAGATCGCGAGGTGAGAGTCAGAGCGGAGATTTAAAAATAGCCAGGTGCTCAGAGTCAGAGCGGAGATTTAAGAATAGCCAGGAGCTGAGAGTCAGAGCAGAGAGTTAAAAACATCGGGAGCTGAGACTCAGAGCAGAGATTTAAAAAGAGAGGGAGCCGGGGGAGCAGAGATTTAAAGAGTGCGGGGTCTGAGAATCCGACTGAAGATTTTAAAAGAGCGGGAGCTGAGAGTGAAGGTGGAGATTTAAAAAGAGCGGGAGCTGAGGGTCAGAGAGGAGAGTTAAAAATAGCGGGAGCTGAGAGTCAGTGCAGAGATTTAAAAAGAGCAGGAGCTGAGAGTCAGAGTGGGGATGTATAAAAAGCAGGAACTGAGAGAGCGCTGACTATAAATAGTGGGAGCTGAGAATCAGAGTGGAGAATTATAAAGAGCAGGACCTGAGATTCAGAACGGAGATTTTAAAAGAGCGGGAGCTGAGATTCAGAGTGGAGATGTAAAATTAGTGGGAGCTGAGATTCAGAGTGCAGGTTTAAAAAGAGCAGGAGCTGAGAGTAAGGGCGGAGATTTATAAGGAGCTGGAGTTGAGAGTCAGAGCGGAGAGTTAAAAAGAACGGTTCCAAGAGCCAGAGCGGAGATTTAAAAAGCGCGGGAGCTGAGAGAGGAGCGCAGATTTAAAAAAAGCGGGAGCTGAGAGTCAGTGCAGTGATTTAAAAAGAGTGGGATCTGAGAGTCAGAGTGGAGATTTAAAAAGAGCTGGAGCTGAGAGAGTGGAGATTTAAAAAGAGCAGGAGCTGAGAGAGTAGAGACTTAAGAAGAGCACCAGCTGAGAGTCAGAGCAGCGATTTATAAATTGCGGGAGCTGAGAGTTAGTGCGGAGATTGAAAAAGAGCGGGGGCTGAGGGTCAGAACGGAGATTTAAAAAGAGCAGGTGCTGAGAGTCAGGGCGGATATTTATAAAGAGCAGTAGATGAGAGTCATAGCGGAGATCTATGAAGAGCCGGAGCTATGAGTCAGAACGGAGAGTTAAAAAGAGCGGGAGCTGAGATTCAGAGCAGTGATTTAAAAACTGCAGGAGCTGAGAGACAGAGCAGAGATTAAAAAAGAGCCGGAGGTGAGAGTCAGAACAGAGAGTAAAAAAGAGCAGGAGCTGAGAGTCAGAGCGGAAAATGAAAAAAGAGCGGGAGCTGAGTGTTAGAGCGGAGATTAAAAAAGAGCGGGAGCTGAGGGTCAGAGAGAAGAGTTAAAAATTGCGGGAGCTGAGACTCAGTGCATAGGTTTAAAAAGAGCGGGAGCTGAGAGTCAGCGCGGAGATGTATAAAGAGCAGGAACTGAGAGAGCGATGACTATAAATAGTGGGAGCTGAGAATCAGAGTTGAGAATTATAAAGAGCAGGAGCTGAGATTCAGAGTGGAGATTTAAAAAGAGCAGTAGCTGAGAGAGTGGAGATTTAAAAAGAGCCGGAGCTGAGAGTCAAAGTGGAGATTTAAAATTAGCGGGAGCTGTGATTCAGAGGGCAGATTTAAAAGGATCAGGAGCTGAGAGTCAGCGTGGAAATTTAAAAAGAGCTGGAGCTGAGAGTCAGAGCGGAGAGTTAAAAAGCGGGGGAGCTGAGAGGCAGAGCGTAGATGTAAAAAGAGCTGGAGCTGTGAGTCAGAGCGTAGATTTAAAAAGCGCGGGAGCTGAGAGTCAGAGCATAGATTTAAAAAGAGCGGGAGCTGAGAGCCAGAGCGGAGAGTTAAAAAGTGCGGGAGCTGAGAGTCAGAGCGTAGATTTAAAAAGAGTGGGAGCTGAGAGTCAGAACAGTGATTTAAAAAGAGTGGGAGCTGAGAGTGAGAGTGGAGATTTAAAAGAGCTGGAGCTGAGAGAGTGGAGATTTAAAAAGAGCGGGAGCTGAGAGTCTGAGCAGAGATTTCAAAAGAGCGCGAGCTGAGTGAGCAGAGATTTAAATAGAGCGGGGTCTTATGGTCAGATCGGAGTTTTAAAAAGATCGCGAGCTGAGAGTCAAAGTGGAGATTTAACAATAGCCTGGTGCTGAGAGTCAGAGCGGAGATTTAAAAATAGCCAGGAGCTGAGAGTCAGAGCAGAGATTTATAAATAGCGGGAGCTGAGATTCAGAGCAGAGATTTAAAAAGATCGGGAACTGAGAGTCAGAGCTGAGATTTAAAAACATCGGGAGCTGAGACTCAGAGCAGAGATTTAAAAAGAGCGGGAGCTGGGAGAGCGGAGATTTAAAGAGTGCGGGGTCTGAGAATCAGAGTGTAGATTTAAAAAGATCGGGAACTGAGAATGCGAGTGGAGATTTAAAAAGAGCCGGAGGTGAGAGGCAGGGCTGAGATTTAAAAAGAGTGGGAGCTGAGAGAGTGGAGATTTAAAAAGAGCAGGAGCTGAGAGTCAGGCTGGGGATTTATAAAGAGCTGGAACTGAGAGTCAGAGCGGAGAGTTAAAAAGAACGGGAGCTGAGAGCCAGAGCGGAGAGTTAAAATGCGCGGGATTGAGAGTCAGAGCGTAGATTTAAACAGAGCGGGAGCTGAGAGTCAGAACGGTGATTTAAAAAGAGTGGGAGCTGAGAGTCAGAACGGTGATTTAAAAAGAGAGGGAGCTGAGTGAGCAGAGATTTAAATAGAGCGAGGTCTTAGTGTCAGAGCGGAGATTAAAAAAGATCGCGAGCTGAGAGTCAGAGCGGAGATTTAAAAATAGCCACGTCCTGAGAGTCAGAGCGGAGATTTAAAAATAGCGGGTGCTGAGAGTCAGAGCGGAGATTTAAAAATAGCCAGGAGCTGAGAGTCAGAGCAGAGATTTATAAATAGCGGGTGCTGAGAGTCAGAGCGGAGATTTAAAAAGATCGGGAACTGAGAGATAGAGCAGAGATTTAAAAGGAGCGGGAGCTGAGGGTCAGAGAGGAGAGTTAAAAATAGTGGGAGCTGAGAGTCAGTGCATAGATTTAAAAAGAGCGGGAGCTGAGAGACAGAGTGGAGATAAAAAAAGAGCAGGAGCTGAGAGAGTGGAGATTTAAAAAGAGCTGGAGCTGAGCTTCAGAGTGGAGATTTAATAAGAGCAGGAGCTGAGAGAGCGGAGATTTAAAAAGAGCAGGAGCTGAGAGAGTGGAGATTTAAAAAGAGCAGGAGCTGAGAGAGTAGAGACTTAAGAAGAGCACCAGCTGAGAGTCAGAGCAGCGATTTATAAATTGCGGGAGCTGAGAGTTAGTGCGGAGATTGAAAAAGAGCGGGGGCTGAGGGTCAGAACGGAGATTTAAAAAGAGCAGGTGCTGAGAGTCAGGGCGGATATTTATAAAGAGCAGTAGATGAGAGTCATAGCGGAGATCTATGAAGAGCCGGAGCTATGAGTCAGAACGGAGAGTTAAAAAGAGCGGGAGCTGAGATTCAGAGCAGTGATTTAAAAACTGCAGGAGCTGAGAGACAGAGCAGAGATTTAAAAAGAGCCGGAGGTGAGAGTCAGAACAGAGAGTAAAAAAGAGCAGGAGCTGAGAGTCAGAGCGGAAAATGAAAAAAGAGCGGGAGCTGAGTGTTAGAGCGGAGATTAAAAAAGAGTGGGAGCTGAGGGTCAGAGAGAAGAGTTAAAAATTGCGGGAGCTGAGACTCAGTGCATAGGTTTAAAAAGAGCGGGAGCTGAGAGTCAGCGCGGAGATGTATAAAGAGCAGGAACTGAGAGAGCGATGACTATAAATAGTGGGAGCTGAGAATCAGAGTTGAGAATTATAAAGAGCAGGAGCTGAGATTCAGAGTGGAGATTTAAAAAGAGCAGTAGCTGAGAGAGTGGAGATTTAAAAAGAGCCGGAGCTGAGAGTCAAAGTGGAGATTTAAAATTAGCGGGAGCTGTGATTCAGAGGGCAGATTTAAAAGGATCAGGAGCTGAGAGTCAGCGTGGAAATTTAAAAAGAGCTGGAGCTGAGAGTCAGAGCGGAGAGTTAAAAAGCGGGGGAGCTGAGAGGCAGAGCGTAGATGTAAAAAGAGCTGGAGCTGTGAGTCAGAGCGTAGATTTAAAAAGCGCGGGAGCTGAGAGTCAGAGCATAGATTTAAAAAGAGCGGGAGCTGAGAGCCAGAGCGGAGAGTTAAAAAGTGCGGGAGCTGAGAGTCAGAGCGTAGATTTAAAAAGAGTGGGAGCTGAGAGTCAGAACAGTGATTTAAAAAGAGTGGGAGCTGAGAGTGAGAGTGGAGATTTAAAAGAGCTGGAGCTGAGAGAGTGGAGATTTAAAAAGAGCGGGAGCTGAGAGTCTGAGCAGAGATTTCAAAAGAGCGCGAGCTGAGTGAGCAGAGATTTAAATAGAGCGGGGTCTTATGGTCAGATCGGAGTTTTAAAAAGATCGCGAGCTGAGAGTCAAAGTGGAGATTTAACAATAGCCTGGTGCTGAGAGTCAGAGCGGAGATTTAAAAATAGCCAGGAGCTGAGAGTCAGAGCAGAGATTTATAAATAGCGGGAGCTGAGATTCAGAGCAGAGATTTAAAAAGATCGGGAACTGAGAGTCAGAGCTGAGATTTAAAAACATCGGGAGCTGAGACTCAGAGCAGAGATTTAAAAAGAGCGGGAGCTGGGAGAGCGGAGATTTAAAGAGTGCGGGGTCTGAGAATCAGAGTGTAGATTTAAAAAGATCGGGAACTGAGAATGCGAGTGGAGATTTAAAAAGAGCCGGAGGTGAGAGGCAGGGCTGAGATTTAAAAAGAGTGGGAGCTGAGAGAGTGGAGATTTAAAAAGAGCAGGAGCTGAGAGTCAGGCTGGGGATTTATAAAGAGCTGGAACTGAGAGTCAGAGCGGAGAGTTAAAAAGAACGGGAGCTGAGAGCCAGAGCGGAGAGTTAAAATGCGCGGGATTGAGAGTCAGAGCGTAGATTTAAACAGAGCGGGAGCTGAGAGTCAGAACGGTGATTTAAAAAGAGTGGGAGCTGAGAGTCAGAACGGTGATTTAAAAAGAGAGGGAGCTGAGTGAGCAGAGATTTAAATAGAGCGAGGTCTTAGTGTCAGAGCGGAGATTAAAAAAGATCGCGAGCTGAGAGTCAGAGCGGAGATTTAAAAATAGCCACGTCCTGAGAGTCAGAGCGGAGATTTAAAAATAGCGGGTGCTGAGAGTCAGAGCGGAGATTTAAAAATAGCCAGGAGCTGAGAGTCAGAGCAGAGATTTATAAATAGCGGGTGCTGAGAGTCAGAGCGGAGATTTAAAAAGATCGGGAACTGAGAGATAGAGCAGAGATTTAAAAGGAGCGGGAGCTGAGGGTCAGAGAGGAGAGTTAAAAATAGTGGGAGCTGAGAGTCAGTGCATAGATTTAAAAAGAGCGGGAGCTGAGAGACAGAGTGGAGATAAAAAAAGAGCAGGAGCTGAGAGAGTGGAGATTTAAAAAGAGCTGGAGCTGAGCTTCAGAGTGGAGATTTAATAAGAGCAGGAGCTGAGAGAGCGGAGATTTAAAAAGAGCAGGAGCTGAGAGAGTGGAGATTTAAAAAGAGCAGGAGCTGAGAGAGTAGAGACTTAAGAAGAGCACGAGCTGAGAGTCAGATCGGAAATTTATAAATCGCGGGAGCTGAGAGTTTGTGCGGAGATTGAAAAAGAGCGGGAGCTGACATTCAGAGCGGAGATTTTAAAACAGCGGGAGCTGAGAGTCAGAGCGGAGATTGAAAAATGGTGGAACTGACAGTCAGAACAGAGATTTACAAATAGGGGGAGCTGAGAGTCAGAGCAGAGATTTAAAGAGGGAAGGACTGTAGAGTCAGAGCAGAGATTTATAAACAGCAGGAGATGAGAATCAAAGCGGTGATTTATAAATAGCAGGAGCTGAGATTCAAAGTGGAGATTTAAAAAGAATTGAAGCTGAGAGTGTAGAGTCTTAAGAAGAGCACGAGCTGAGCGTGAGAAAGGAGATTTAAAAAGCGCAGGAGCTGACATTAGGAGCGGAGATTTAAAAAGAGCGGGAGCTGAGAGCTAGAGCAATGATTTAAAAAGAGCGGGAGCTGAGGGTCAGAGTGGAGATTTCAAAATAGCGGGAGTTGAGAGTCTGAGCAGAGATTTAAAAAGAGCGGGAGCTGAGTGAGCAGAGATTTAAATAGAGCGAGGTCTTAGGGTAAGAGCGGAGATTTAAAAAAATCACTAGCTGAGAGTCAGAGCAGAGATTTATTAATAGCGGGGAGCTGCGAGTCAGAGCGGAGATTTAAATAGATCGGGAGCTGAGAGTCAGAGCAGAGATTTAAAAACATCGGGAGCTGAGACTCAGAGCAGAGACTAAAAAAGAGCGGGAGCTGGGAGAGCACAGATTTAAAGAGTGGGGGGTCTGATAATAAGAGTGTAGATTTAAAAAAAGCGGGAGAAGAGAGTGAGAGTGGAGATTTAAAAAGAGCGGGAGCTGAGAGTCAGAGCGGAGATTCAAAAAGATCGGGAACTGAGAGTCAGAGCGGAGATTTAAAAAGAGCAGGAGCTGAGAGTCAGAGCGGGGATGTTTAAAGAGCAGGAACTGAGAGAGCGCTGACTATAAATAGTGGGAGCTGAGAATCAGAGTGGAGATTTAAAAAGAGCAGGAGCTGAGAGAGTGGAGATTTAAAAAGAGTGGGAGTTGAGAGACAGAGTGGAGATTTAAAATTAGTGGGAGCTGATATTCAGAGTGGAGTTTTAAAAAGAGCAGGAGCTGAGAGAGTGGAGATTTAAAAAGAGTGAGAGCTGAGAGCCAGAGTGGAGATTTAAAATTAGTGGGAGCTGAGATTCAGAGTGCAGATTTGAAAACAGCAGGAGCTGAGAGTCAGAGCGGGGATTTATAAAGAGCTGCAGCTGAGAGTCAGAGCGGAGAGTTAAAAAGAACGGGAGCTGAGAGCCAGAGTGGAGAGTTAAAAAGAACCGGAGCTGAGAGTCAGAGTGCAGATTTAAAAAGAGTGGGAGCTGAGAGTCAGGGTGGAGATGTATAAAGAGCAGGACCTGGGAGAGCGGAGATGATAAATAGCGGGAGCTGAGATTCAGAGTGGAGATTTAAAAAGAGCAGGAGCTGAGAGAATGGAGATTTAAATACAGCAGGAGCTGGGAGAGTAGAGACTTAAGAAGAGCACGAGCTGAGCGTCAGAGCGGAGATTTATAAATCGCGGGATATGAGAGTTAGTGCGGAGATTGTAAAAGATCGGGAGCTGAGAGTCAGAGCGGAGATTTAAAAAGAGCGGGAGCTTACATTCAGAGCGGAGATTTAAAAAGAGCGGGAGCTGAGGGTCAGAGCGGAGACTTAAAAAGAGCGGGAGCTTACATTCAGAGCGGAGATTTAAAAAGAGCGGGAGCTGAAAGCTAGAGCAGAGATTTAAAAAGTGCGGGAGCTGAGGGTCAGAGTGGAGATTTAAAAATAGCAGGAGAGTCTGAGCAGAGATTTAAAAAGAGTGGGAGCTGAAAGCTAGAGCAGAGATTTAAAAAGTGCGGGAGCTGAGGTGGCAGAGATTTAAATAGATCGGGGTCTTAGGGGCAGAGCGGAGATTTAAAAAGATCGCAAGCTAAGAGTTAGAGCGGAGATTTAAAAATAGCCAGGAGTTGAGAGTCATAGCGGAGATCTATGAAGAGCCGGAGCTGAGAGTCAGTACGGAGAGTTAAAAAGAGGGGGAGCTGAGAGTCAGTGCGGAGATTTAAAAAGAGCCGGAGCTGAGAGTCAGTACGGAGAGTTAAAAAGAGGGGGAGCTGAGAGTCAGTGCGGAGATTTAAAAAGAGCTGGAGCTGAGAGTCAGAGTGGAGCTTTAACAGGAGCTGGAGCTTAGAGAGTTGAGATTTAAAAAGAGCGGGAGCTGAGAGTGTGGAGATTTAAAAATAGCGGCAGCTGAGAGTCAGAGTGGAGATTTAAAAGTAGCGGGAGCTGAGAGTCAGTGCTGAGATTTAAAAAGAGCTGGAGCTGAGAGTCAGAGCGTAGAGTTAAAAAGAGCGGGAGCTGAGAGTCAGTGCGGAGATTTAAAAAGAGCGGGAGCTGAGAGTCAGTGCGGAGATTTAAAAAGAGCTGGAGCTGAGAGTCAGTACGGAGAGTTAAAAAGAGGGGGAGCTGAGAGTCAGTGCGGAGATTTAAAAAGAGCTGGAGCTGAGAGTCAGAGTGGAGCTTTAACAGGAGCTGGAGCTTAGAGAGTTGAGATTTAAATAGAGCGGGAGCTGGGAGAGTAGAGACTTAAGAAGAGCACGAGCTGAGAGTCAGAGCGGAGATTTATAAAGCGCGGGAGCTGAGAGTTAGTGTGGAGATTTAAAAAGAGCGGGAGCTGACACTCAGAGCGGAGATTTAAAAAGAGCGGGAGCTGAGAGCTAGAGCGGTGATTTAAAAAGAGAGGGAGCTGAGGGTCAGAGTGGAGATTTAAAAATAGCGGGAGTTGAGAGTCTGAGCAGAGATTTAAAAAGAGCGGGAGTTGAGTGAGCAGAAATTTAAATTGAGCGAGGACTTAGTGCCAGAACGGAGATTTAAAAAGATCGCGAGGTGAGATTCAGAGCGGAGATTTATAAATCGTGGGAGCTGAGAGTTAGTGTGGAGATTGAAAAAGAGCGGGAGCTGAGAGTCAGAGCGGAGATGTAAAAAGAGCATAAGCTGACACTCAAAGCGTAGATTTAAAAAGAGCGGGAGCTGAGGGTCAGAGTGGAGATTTAAAAATAGCGGGAGTTCAGAGTCTGAGCAGAGATTTAAAAAGAGCGGGAGCTGTGTGAGCAGAGATTTAAATTGAGTGAGGACTTAGTGCCAGAGCGGAGATTTAAAAAGATCGCGAGGTGAGAGTCAGAGCGGAGATTTAAAAATAGCCAGGTGCTCAGAGTCAGAGCGGAGATTTAAGAATAGCCAGGAGCTGAGAGTCAGAGCAGAGAGTTAAAAACATCGGGAGCTGAGACTCAGAGCAGAGATTTAAAAAGAGAGGGAGCCGGGGGAGCAGAGATTTAAAGAGTGCGGGGTCTGAGAATCCGACTGAAGATTTTAAAAGAGCGGGAGCTGAGAGTGAAGGTGGAGATTTAAAAAGAGCGGGAGCTGAGGGTCAGAGAGGAGAGTTAAAAATAGCGGGAGCTGAGAGTCAGTGCAGAGATTTAAAAAGAGCAGGAGCTGAGAGTCAGAGTGGGGATGTATAAAAAGCAGGAACTGAGAGAGCGCTGACTATAAATAGTGGGAGCTGAGAATCAGAGTGGAGAATTATAAAGAGCAGGAACTGAGATTCAGAACGGAGATTTTAAAAGAGCGGGAGCTGAGATTCAGAGTGGAGATGTTAAATTAGAGGGAGCTGAGATTCAGAGTGCAGATTTAAAAAGAGCAGGAGCTGAGAGTCAGGGCGGAGATTTATAAGGAGCTGGAGTTGAGAGTCAGAGCGGAGAGTTAAAAAGAACGGTTCCAAGAGCCAGAGCGGAGATTTAAAAAGCGCGGGAGCTGAGAGAGGAGCGCAGATTTAAAAAGAGCGGGAGCTGAGAGTCAGTGCAGTGATTTAAAAAGAGTGGGATCTGAGAGTCAGAGTGGAGATTTAAAAAGAGCTGGAGCTGAGAGAGTGGAGATTTAAAAAGAGCAGGAGCTGAGAGAGTAGAGACTTAAGGAGAGCACCAGCTGAGAGTCAGAGCAGTGATTTATAAATTGCGGGAGCTGAGAGTTAGTGCGGAGATTGAAAAAGAGCGGGAGCTGAGGGTCAGAACGGAGATTTAAAAAGAGCAGGTGCTGAGAGTCAGGGCGGATATTTATAAAGAGCAGTAGATGAGAGTCATAGCGGAGATCTATGAAGAGCCGGAGCTATGAGTCAGAACGGAGAGTTAAAAAGAGCGGGAGCTGAGATTCAGAGCAGTGATTTAAAAACTGCAGGAGCTGAGAGACAGAGCAGAGATTAAAAAAGAGCCGGAGGTGAGAGTCAGAACAGAGAGTAAAAAAGAGCAGGAGCTGAGAGTCAGAGCGGAAAATGAAAAAAGAGCGGGAGCTGAGTGTTAGAGCGGAGATTAAAAAAGAGCGGGAGCTGAGGGTCAGAGAGAAGAGTTAAAAATTGCGGGAGCTGAGACTCAGTGCATAGGTTTAAAAAGAGCGGGAGCTGAGAGTCAGCGCGGAGATGTATAAAGAGCAGGAACTGAGAGAGCGATGACTATAAATAGTGGGAGCTGAGAATCAGAGTTGAGAATTATAAAGAGCAGGAGCTGAGATTCAGAGTGGAGATTTAAAAAGAGCAGTAGCTGAGAGAGTGGAGATTTAAAAAGAGCCGGAGCTGAGAGTCAAAGTGGAGATTTAAAATTAGCGGGAGCTGTGATTCAGAGGGCAGATTTAAAAGGATCAGGAGCTGAGAGTCAGCGTGGAAATTTAAAAAGAGCTGGAGCTGAGAGTCAGAGCGGAGAGTTAAAAAGCGGGGGAGCTGAGAGGCAGAGCGTAGATGTAAAAAGAGCTGGAGCTGTGAGTCAGAGCGTAGATTTAAAAAGCGCGGGAGCTGAGAGTCAGAGCATAGATTTAAAAAGAGCGGGAGCTGAGAGCCAGAGCGGAGAGTTAAAAAGTGCGGGAGCTGAGAGTCAGAGCGTAGATTTAAAAAGAGTGGGAGCTGAGAGTCAGAACAGTGATTTAAAAAGAGTGGGAGCTGAGAGTGAGAGTGGAGATTTAAAAGAGCTGGAGCTGAGAGAGTGGAGATTTAAAAAGAGCGGGAGCTGAGAGTCTGAGCAGAGATTTCAAAAGAGCGCGAGCTGAGTGAGCAGAGATTTAAATAGAGCGGGGTCTTATGGTCAGATCGGAGTTTTAAAAAGATCGCGAGCTGAGAGTCAAAGTGGAGATTTAACAATAGCCTGGTGCTGAGAGTCAGAGCGGAGATTTAAAAATAGCCAGGAGCTGAGAGTCAGAGCAGAGATTTATAAATAGCGGGAGCTGAGATTCAGAGCAGAGATTTAAAAAGATCGGGAACTGAGAGTCAGAGCTGAGATTTAAAAACATCGGGAGCTGAGACTCAGAGCAGAGATTTAAAAAGAGCGGGAGCGGGGAGAGCGGAGATTTAAAGAGTGCGGGGTCTGAGAATCAGAGTGTAGATTTAAAAAGATCGGGAACTGAGAATGCGAGTGGAGATTTAAAAAGAGCCGGAGGTGAGAGGCAGGGCTGAGATTTAAAAAGAGTGGGAGCTGAGAGAGTGGAGATTTAAAAAGAGCAGGAGCTGAGAGTCAGGCTGGGGATTTATAAAGAGCTGGAACTGAGAGTCAGAGCGGAGAGTTAAAAAGAACGGGAGCTGAGAGCCAGAGCGGAGAGTTAAAATGCGCGGGATTGAGAGTCAGAGCGTAGATTTAAACAGAGCGGGAGCTGAGAGTCAGAACGGTGATTTAAAAAGAGTGGGAGCTGAGAGTCAGAACGGTGATTTAAAAAGAGAGGGAGCTGAGTGAGCAGAGATTTAAATAGAGCGAGGTCTTAGTGTCAGAGCGGAGATTAAAAAAGATCGCGAGCTGAGAGTCAGAGCGGAGATTTAAAAATAGCCACGTCCTGAGAGTCAGAGCGGAGATTTAAAAATAGCCAGGAGCTGAGAGTCAGAGCAGAGATTTATAAATAGCGGGTGCTGAGAGTCAGAGCGGAGATTTAAAAAGATCGGGAACTGAGAGATAGAGCAGAGATTTAAAAGGAGCGGGAGCTGAGGGTCAGAGAGGAGAGTTAAAAATAGTGGGAGCTGAGAGTCAGTGCATAGATTTAAAAAGAGCGGGAGCTGAGAGACAGAGTGGAGATAAAAAAAGAGCAGGAGCTGAGAGAGTGGAGATTTAAAAAGAGCTGGAGCTGAGCTTCAGAGTGGAGATATAAAAAGAGCAGGAGCTGAGAGAGTGGAGATTTAAATAGATTGGGAGCTGAGAGAGTAGAGACTTAAGAAGAGAACGAGCTGAGAGTCAGAGCAGAGATTTATAAATTGCAGGAGCTGAGAGTTAGTGCGGAGATTGTAAAAGAGCGGGAGCTTACATTCAGAGCGGAGATTTAAAAAGAGCGGGAGCTGAGGGTCAGTGTGGAGATTTAAAAATAGCTGGAGAGTCTGAGCAGAGATTTAAAAAGAGTGGGAGCTGAGTTAGCAGAGATTTAAATAGAGCGGGGTCTTAGGGGCAGAGCGGAGATTTAAAAAGATTGCGAGCTGAGAGTTAGAGCGGAGATTTAAAAATAGCCAGGAGCTGAGAGTCAGAGCAGAGATTTAAAAAGATCGGGAACTGAGAGTCAGAGCAGAGATTTAAAAAGAGCAGCAACTGAGAGAGTGGAGATTATAAATAGTGGGAGCTGAGATTCAGAGTGGAGATTTAAAAAGAGCAGGAGCTGAGAGAGTGGAGATTTATAAAGAGCTGGAGCTGAGGGTCAGAGAGGAGATTTAAAAAGAGCGGGAGGTGAGAGTCTGAGCAGAGATTTAAAAAGAGCGGGAGCTGAGTGAGCAGAGATTTAAATAGAGCGGGGTCTTATGGTCAGATCGGAGTTTTAAAAAGATCGCGAGCTGAGAGTCAGAGTGGAGATTTAACAATAGCCTGGTGCTGAGAGTCAGACCAGAGATTTATAAAGAGTGGGAGCTGAGGGTCTGTGCAGCCATTTAAAATGAGACGGAGCTAAGATTCAGAGTGCAGATTTATAAAGAGCACGAGCTGAGAGTCTGAGCGGAGATGTAAAAAGAGCGGGAGCTGAGATTCTGAGCAGAGATTTATAAAGAGCAGGAGCTGAGATTCAGAGTGGAGATTTAAAAAGGGCAGGAGCTGAAAGAGTGGAGTTTTAAAAAGTGTGGGAGCTGTGAGTCAGAGTGGAGATTTGAAATTAGCGGGAGCTGAGATTCAGTTTGCAGATTTCAAAAGAGCAGGAGCTGAGACTCAGGGCGGAGATACATAAAGACCGGGAGCTGAGAGCCAGAGCGGAGAGTTTAAAAGCGCTGGGAGCAGAGAGTCTTAGCGCTGATTTAAAAAGAGCGGAAGCAGAGAGTCAGAACGGAGATTTATAAAGAGCGAGAGGTGAGGGTCAGTGCAGACATTTAAAATGAGCGGGAGCTGAGAGTCAGAACTAAGATTTATAAAGAGAGGGAGCTGAGAGTCAGGGCGGAGATTTAAAGACTTCGGGAGCTGAGACACAGAGCAGAGAGTTAAAAAGAGCGGGAACTGAGAGAACGGAGATTTAAAAAGTGTGGGGTCTGACAGTCAGCATGTTGACATAAAAAGATTGGGAACTGAGGGACCGGAGATGTAAAAACAGTGGGAGCTGAGAGTCAGAGCGGAGATTTATAAAGGGCGGGAGCAGAGAGTCAGAACAGAGATTTATAAACAGCGGGACCTGAGAGTCAGAGTGGAGATTTATAAAGGGCAGAACTGAGAGTCAGAACAGAGATTTACAAATAGGGGGAGCTGAGAGTCAGAGCAGAGATTTAAAAAGAGCGGGAGCTGGGAGAGCAGAGATTTAAAAATGCGGGATCTAAGAATCAGAGTGTAGAATTAAAAAGAGCGGGAGCTGAGAGTCAGAGTGGAGATTTAAAAAGAGCGGGAGCTGAGAGTCAGAGTGGAGATTTAAAAAGAGCTGGAGCTGAGTGTCAGGGCGGAGATTTAAAAAGGTCGGGATCTGAGAGTCAGAGCGGAGATTTAAAAAGAGCAGGAGCTGAGAGAGTAGAGACTTAAGAAGAGCACGAGCTGAGAGTCAGATCGGAAATTTATAAATCGCGGGAGCTGAGAGTTTGTGCGGAGATTGAAAAAGAGCGGGAGCTGACATTCAGAGCGGAGATTTTAAAACAGCGGGAGCTGAGAGTCAGAGCGGAGATTGAAAAAGAGCGGGAGCTGAGAGTTTGTGCGGAGATTGAAAAAGAGCGGGAGCTGACATTCAGAGCAGCGATTTATAAATCGCGGGAGCTGAGAGTTAGTGCGGAGATTGAAAAAGAGCGGGAGCTGAGAGTTAGAGCAGAGATTTAAAAGGAGCAGGAGCTGAGGGTCAGAGAGGAGAGTTAAAAATAGTGGGAGCTGAGAGTCAGTGCATAGATTTAAAAAGAGCTGGAGCTGAGCTTCAGAGTGGAGATATAAAAAGAGCAGGAGCTGAGAGAGTGGAGATTTAAAAAGAGCTGGAGCTGAGCTTCAGAGTGGAGATATAAAAAGAGCAGGAGCTGAGAGAGTGGAGATTTAAAAAGAGCTGGAGCTGAGCTTCAGAGTGGAGATTTAAAAAGAGCAGGAGCTGAGAGAGTGGAGATTTAAATAGATTGGGAGCTGAGAGAGTAGAGACTTAAGAAGAGAACGAGCTGAGAGAGCAGAGATTTATAAATTGCAGGAGCTGAGAGTTAGTGCGGAGATTGTAAAAGAGCGGGAGCTGAGAGTCAGAGCGGAGATTTAAAAAGAGCGGGAGCTGAAAGCTAGAGCAGAGATTTAAAAAGTGCGGGAGCTGAGGGTCAGTGTGGAGATTTAAAAATAGCGGGAGAGTCTGAGCAGAGATTTAAAAAGAGTGGGAGCTGAGTTGGCAGAGATTTAAATAGATCGGGGTCTTAGGGGCAGAGCGGAGATTTAAAAAGATCGCAAGCTGAGAGTTAGAGCGGAGATTTAAAAATAGCCAGGAGTTGAGAGTCAAAGCGGAGATCTATGAAGAGCCGGAGCTAAGAGTCAGTACGGAGAGTTAAAAAGAGCGGGAGCTGAGGGTCAGTGCGGAGATTTAAAAAGAGCAGGTGCTGAGAGTCAGTGCGGAGATTTATAAAGAGCAGGAGATGTGAGTCATAGCAGAGATCTATGAAGCGCCGGAGCTGAGAGTCAGATCGGAGAGTTAAAAAGAGCGGCAGCTGAGATGCAGACCAGTGATTTAAAAAGTGCAGGAGCTGAGAGTCAGAGCGGAGATTAAAAAAGAGCTGGGGCTGAGAGTCAGGGTGGAGATGTATAAAGAGCAGGACCTGGGAGAGCGGAGATTATAAATAGCGGGAGCTGAGATTCAGAGTGGAGATTTAAAAAGAGCAGGAGCTGAGAGAATGGAGATTTAAATACAGCAGGAGCTGGGAGAGTAGAGACTTAAGAAGAGCACGAGCTGAGAGTCAGAGCAGAGATTTATAAATCGCGGGAGCTGAGAGTCAGATCGGAGATTTAAAAAGAGCGGGAGCTTACATTCAGAGTGGAGATTTAAAAAGAGCGGGAGCTGAGAGCTAGAGAAGAGATTTAAAAAGTGCGGGAGCTGAGGGTCAGAGTGGAGATTTAAAAATAGCGGGAGAGTCTGAGCAGAGATTTAAAAAGAGTGGGAGCTGAGTTGGCAGAGATTTAAATAGATCGGAGTCTTAGGGGCAGAGCGGAGATGTAAAAAGATCGCAGATTTAAAAAGAGCAGGAGCTGAGAGTCAGGGCGGAGATTTATAAAGAGCCGGAGCTGAGAGTCAGGCGGAGAGTTAAAAAGAGCGGAAGGTGAGAGTCAGAGCGGTGATTTAAAAAGAGTGGGAGCTGAGATTCAGAGTGGAGATTTAAAAAGAGCGGGAGCTGAGAGAGTAGAGACTTAAGAAGAGCACCAGCTGAGAGTCAGAGCAGCGATTTATAAATCGCGGGAGCTGAGAGTTAGTGCGGAGATTGAAAAAGAGCAGGAGCTGAGGGTCAGAACGGAGATTTAAAAAGAGCAGGTGCTGAGAGTCAGGGCGGATATTTATAAAGAGCAGTAGATGAGAGTCATAGCGGAGATCTATGAAGAGCCAGAGCAATGAGTCAGAACGGAGAGTTAAAAAGAGCGGGAGCTGAGATTCAGAGCAGTGATTTAAAAACTGCAGGAGCTGAGAGACAGAGCAGAGATTTAAAAAGAGCCGGTGGTGAGAGTCAGAACAGAGAGTAAAAAAGAGCAGAAAATGAAAAAAAGAGCGGGAGCTGAGAGTCAGAGCGGAGATTTAAAAAGAGCGGGAGCTTACATTCAGAGCGGAGATTTAAAAAGAGTGTGAGCTGAGAGCTAGAGCGGAGATTTAAAAAGAGCGGGAGCTGAGGGTCAGTGTGGAGATTTAAAAATAGCGGGAGAGTCTGAGCAGAGATTTAAAAAGAGTGGGAGCTGAGTTAGCAGAGATTTAAATACAGCGGGATCTTAGGGGCAGAGCGGAGATTTAAAAAGAAAGGGAGTTGAGTGTCAGGGCGGAGATGTAAAAAGATCAGGAACTGAGAGTCAGAGCGGAGATTGAAAGAGTGCGGAGATGATGGTCAGAGAGGAGAGTAAAAAATAGCGGGAGCTGAGAGTCAGTGCATAGATTTAAAAAGAGCGGGAGCTGAGAGTCAGAGGGGAGATGTATAAAGAGCACGAATTGAGAGAGCGGTGACTATAAATAGTGGGAGCGGAGAATCAGAGTGGAGATTTATAAAGAGCAGGAGCTGAGATTCAGAGTGGAGATTTAAAAAGAGCAGGAGTTGAGAGAGTGGAGATTTAAAAAGAGCGGGAGCTGAGATCAGAGTGGAGATTTAAAAAGAGGTGGAGCTGAGAGAGTGGAGATTTAAAAAGAGCAGGAGCTGAGAGAGTAGAGACTTAAGAAGAGCACCAGCTGAGAGTCAGAGCAGAGATTTATAAATCGCTGGAGCTGAGAGTTAGTGCGGAGATTGAAAAAGAGCTGGAGCTGAGAGTGAGAGCGGAGATTTAAAAAGAGCTTGAGCTGAGAGTCAGAGCGAGGATGTAGAAAGAAGCAGGAACTAATAGAGCGCTGACTATAAATGGTGGGAGCTTAAAATCAGAGTGGAGATTTAAAAAGAACAGGAGCTGAGAGTCTGGGCGGAGATTTATAAAGAGCAGGAGGTGAGAGTCATAGCAGAGATCTATGAAGATCCGGAGCTGAGAGTCAGAACGGAGAGTTAAAAAGAGCGGGAGCTGAGAGTCAGAGCAGTGATTTAAAAAGTGCAGGGGCTGAGAATCAGAGCGTAGATTAAAAAAGAGCGGGAGATGAAAGTCTGAGTAGAGATTTAAAAAGAGTGGGAGCTGAGTTAGCAGAGACTTAAATAGAGCGGGGTCTTAGGGTCAGTGCAGAGATTTAAAAAGATCGCGAGCTGAGAGTTAGAGCGGAGATTTAAAAATAGCCAGGTGCTGAGAGTTAGAGCGGAGATTTAAAAATTGCCAGGTGCTGAGAGTCAGAGAGGACATTTAAAAATAGCCAGCCTCTGAGAGTCAGAGTGGAGATTTATAAATCCCGGGAGCTGAGAGTGAGAGCAGAGATTTAAAAACATCGGGAGCTGAGACTCAGAGCAGAGCTTTAAAAAGAGCGGGAGCAGGGAGAGCGGAGATTTAAAAAGAGCAGGAGCTGAGAGAGTAGAGACTTAAGAAGAGCACGAGCTGAGAGTCAGATCGGAAATTTATAAATCGCGGGAGCTGAGAGTTTGTGCGGAGATTGAAAAAGAGCGGGAGCTGACATTCAGAGCGGAGATTTTAAAACAGCGGGAGCTGAGAGTCAGAGCGGAGATTTAAAAATGGTGGAACTGACAGTCAGAACAGAGATTTACAAATAGGGGGAGCTGAGAGTCAGAGCAGAGATTTAAAGAGGGAAGGACTGTAGAGTCAGAGCAGAGATTTATAAACAGCAGGAGCTAAGAATCAAAGCGGTGATTTATAAATAGCAGGAGCTGAGATTCAAAGTGGAGATTTAAAAAGAATTGAAGCTGAGAGTGTAGAGTCTTAAGAAGAGCACGAGCTGAGAGTGAGAAAGGAGATTTAAAAAGCGCGGGAGCTGACATTAGGAGCGGAGATTTAAAAAGAGCGGGAGCTGAGAGCTAGAGCGGTGATTTAAAAAGAGCGGATGCTGAGGGTCAGAGTGGAGATTTCAAAATAGCGGGAGTTGAGAGTCTGAGCAGTGATTTAAAAAGAGCGGGAGCTGAGTGAGCAGAGATTTAAATAGAGCGAGGTCTTAGGGTAAGAGCGGAGATTTAAAAAAATCACTAGCTGAGAGTCAGAGCAGAGATTTAAAAATAGCCAGGAGCTGAGAGTCAGAGCAGAGATTTATTAATAGCGGGGAGCTGAGAGGCAGAGCGGAGATTTAAAAAGATCGGGAACTGAGAGTCAGAGCAGAGATTTAAAAACATCGGGAGCTGAGACTCAGTGCAGAGACTAAAAAAGAGCGGGAGCTGGGAGAGCGGAGATTTAAAGATTGGGGGGTCTGATAATAAGAGTGTAGATTTAAAAAAAGCGGGAGAAGAGAGTGAGAGTGGAGATTTAAAAAGAGCGGGAGCTGAGAGTCAGAGCGGGGATGTTTAAAGAGCAGGAACTGAGAGAGCGCTGACTATAAATAGTGGGAGCTGAGAATCAGAGTGGAGATTTAAAAAGAGCAGGAGCTGAGAGAGTGGAGATTTAAAAAGAGTGGGAGCTGAGAGCCAGAGTGGAGATTTAAAATTAGTGGGAGCTGAGATTCAGAGTGGAGTTTTAAAAAGAGCAGGAGCTGAGAGAGTGGAGATTTCAAAAGAGTGGGAGCTGAGAGCCAGAGTGGAGATTTAAAATTAGTGGGAGCTGAGATTCAGAGTGCAGATTTGAAAACAGCAGGAGCTGAGAGTCAGGGCGGGGATTTATAAAGAGCTGCAGCTGAGAGTCAGAGCGGAGAGTTAAAAAGAACGGGAGCTGAGAGCCAGAGTGGAGAGTTAAAAAGCACGGGAGCTGAGAGTCAGAGTGCAGATTTAAAAAGAGTGGGAGCTGAGAGTCAGGGTGGAGATGTATAAAGAGCAGGACCTGGGAGAGCGGAGATTATAAATAGCGAGAGCTGAGATTCAGAGTGGAGATTTAAAAAGAGCAGGAGCTGAGAGAATGGAGATTTAAATACAGCAGGAGCTGGGAGACTAGAGACTTAAGAAGAGCATGAGCTGAGAGTCAGAGCGGAGATTTATAAATCGCGGGATCTGAGAGTTAGTGCGGAGATTGTAAAAGATCGGGAGCTGAGAGTCAGAGCGGAGATTTAAAAAGAGCGGGAGCTTACATTCAGAGCAGAGATTTAAAAAGAGCGGGAGCTGAGAGCTAGAGCAGAGATTTAAAAAGTGCAGGAGCTGAGGGTCAGAGTGGAGATTTAAAAATAGCGGGAGAGTCTGAGCAGAGATTTAAAAAGAGTGGGAGCTGAGTTGGCAGAGATTTAAATAGATCGGGGTCTTAGGGGCAGAGCGGAGATTTAAAAAGATCGCAAGCTAAGAGTTAGAGCGGAGATTTAAAAATAGCCAGGAGTTGAGAGTCATAGCAGAGATCTATGAAGAGCCGGAGCTAAGAGTCAGTACGGAGAGTTAAAAAGAGCGGGAGCTGAGGGTCAGTGCAGAGATTTAAAAAGAGCAGGTGCTGAGAGTCAGTGCGGAGATTTATAAAGAGCAGGAGATGTGAGTCATAGCAGAGATCTATGAAGAGCCGGATCTGAGAGTCAGATCGGAGAGTTAAAAAGAGCGGCAGCTGGGATGCAGACCAGTGATTTAAAAAGTGCAGGAGCTGAGAGTCAGAGCGGAGATTAAAAAAGAGCAGGAGCTGAGAGTCAGGGTGGAGATGTATAAAGAGCAGGACCTGGGAGAGCGGAGATTATAAATAGCGGGAGCTGAGATTCAGAGTGGAGATTTAAAAAGAGCAGGAGCTGAGAGAATGGAGATTTAAATACAGCAGGAGCTGGGAGAGTAGAGACTTAAGAAGAGCACGAGCTGAGAGTCAGAGCAGAGATTTATAAATCGCGGGAGCTGAGAGTCAGATCGGAGATTTAAAAAGAGCAGGAGCTTACATTCAGAGCGGAGATTTAAAAAGAGCGGGAGCTGAGAGCTAGAGCAGAGATTTAAAAAGTGCGGGAGCTGAGGGTCAGAGTGGAGATTTAAAAATAGCAGGAGAGTCTGAGCAGAGATTTAAAAAGAGTGGGAGCTGAGTTGGCAGAGATTTAAATAGATCGGGGTCTTAGGGGCAGAGCGGAGATTTAAAAAGATCGCAGATTTAAAAAGAGCAGGAGCTGAGAGTCAGGACGGAGATTTATAAAGAGCCGGAGCTGAGAGTCAGAGCGGAGAGTTAAAAAGAGCGGAAGGTGAGAGTCAGAGCGGTGATTTAAAAAGAGTGGGAGCAGAGAGTCAGAGTGGAGATATAAAAAGAGCGGGAGCTGAGAGATCAGAGATTTTAAAATTGTGAGGTCTGACAGTGAGCACGTAGACTTAAAAAGCATGGGAACTGAGGGAGCGGAGATGTAAAAACAGTGGCAGCTGAGAGTCAGAGCGGAGATTTATAAAGGGCGGAAGCTGAGAGTCAGAACAGAGGTTTATAAATAGTGGGACCTGAGAGTCAGAGCAGAGATAAAAAATAGGGGAAGATGAGAGTCAGAGCTGAGATTTAAAAACATAGGGAGCTGAGACTCAGAGCAGTGATTTAAAAAGTTCGGGAGCTGGGAGAGCAGAGATTTAAAAAATGCGGGGTCTGAGAATCAGAGTGTAGATTTAAAAAGAGCGGGAGCTGAGAGTCAGAGAGGAGAGTTATAAATCACAGGATCTGAGACTTAATGCAGAGATTGAAAAAGAGCAGGAGCTGACATTCAGAGCGGAGATTTAAAAAGAGTGGGAGCTGAGAGCTAGAGCGGTGATTTAAAAAGAGCGGGGGCTGAGGGTCAGAGTGGAGATTTAAAAATAGCGGGAGTTGAGAGTCTGAGCAGAGATTTAAAAAGAGCGGGATCTGAGTGAGCAGAGATTTAAATACAGCGGGGTCTTAGTGTAAGAGCGGAGATTTAAAAAGATCAAGAGCTGAGAGTCAGAGCGGGGATTTAAAAATTGCCAGGAGCTGAGATTCAGAGCAGAGATTTATAAATAGCGGGAGCTGAGAGTCAGAGCGGAGATTTAAAAAGATCGGGAACTGAGAGTCAGAGCAGAGATTTAAAAACATTGGGAGCTGAGACTCAAACCAGAGATTTAAAAAGAGCGGGAGCTGCGAGAGCGGAATTTAAAGAGTGTGGGGACTGAGAATCAGAGTGTAGATTTAAAAAGAGTGGGAGCTGAGAGTGAGAGTGGAGATTGAAAAAGTGCGGGAGCTGAGAGTCAGAGCGCAGATTCAAAAAGATCGGGAACTGAGAGTCAGAGCGGAGATTTAAAAAGAGCGGGAGCTGCGGGTCAGAAAGGAGAGTTAAAAATAGCAGGAGCTGAGAGTCAGGGCATAGATTTAAAAAGAGCGGGAGCTGAGAGTCAAAACGGGGATGTATAAAGAGCAGGAACTGAGATTCAGAGTGGAGATTTAAAAAGAGCAGGAGCTGAGAGAGTGGAGATGTGAAAAGAGCGGGAGCTGAGAGTCAGAGTGCAAATTTAAAAAGAGCAGGGGCTGAAAGTCAGAGCGCAGAGTCAATAAGAACGGGAGCTAAGATCCAGAGCGGAGAGTTAAAAAGTGCGGGAGCTGAGAGTCAGAGCGCAGATTTAAAAAGAGCGGGAGCTGAGTGTCAGGGCGGAGATGTATAAAGAGCAGGAACTTAGTGAGCGGAGATTATAAATAGTGGGAGCTGAGATTCAGAGTGGAGATTTATAAAGAGCAGGAGCTAAGAGAGTGGAGATTTAAATAGAGTGGGATCTGAGAGAGAGATGGACTTAAGAAGAGCACGAGCCGAGAGTCAGAGCAGAGATTTATAAATCGCGGGAGCTGAGAGTTAGTGTGGAGACTGTAAAAGAGCGGGAGCTGAGAGTGAGACCGGAGACTTAAAAAGAGCGGGAGCTGAGAGCTAGAGCGGAGATTTAAAAAGAGCGGGAGCTGTGGGTCAGAGTGGGGATTTAAAAATAGCGCGAGTTGCGAGTCTGAGCAGAGATTTAAAAAGAGGGGGAGCTGAGTTAGCAGAGATTTAAATAGAGCGGGGTCTTAGGGTCAGAGCGGAGATTTAGAAAGATCACGAGCTGAGAGTTAGAGCGAAGATTTAAAAATATCCAAGTACTGAGAGTCAGAGCAGACATTTATAAATAGCGGGAGATGAGAGTCAGAGCGGAGATTTAAAAACATCGGGAGCTGAGACTCAGACCAGAGATTTAAAAAGATCGGGCACTGAGAGTCAGAGCAGAGATTTAAAAACAACGGGAGCTGGGAGAGCGGAGATTTGATGAGTGCGGTGTCTGAGAATAAGAGCGTAGATTTAAAAAGAGTTGGAGCTGAGAGTGGAGATTTAAATGGAGCAGGAGCTGAGAGCTAGAGAGGAGATTTAAAAAGAGCGGGAGCTGAGAGTCAGAGTGGAGATTCAAAAAGCTCGGGAGCTGAGTGTCAGAGCGGAGATTTAAAAGGATCAGGAACTGAGAGTCAGAGCGGAGATTTAAAGAGTGCGGAGCTGAGTGTCAGAGAGGAGAGTAAAAAATAGCGGGAGCTGAGAGTCAATGCATAGATTTAAAAAGAGCGCGAGCTGAGAGTCAGAGCGCAGATTCAAAAAGATCGGGAACTGAGAGTCAGAGCGGAGATTTAAAAAGAGCGGGAGCTGCGGGTCAGAAAGGCGAGTTAAAAATAGCAGGAGCTGAGAGTCAGGGCATCGATTTAAAAAGAGCGGGAGCTGAGAGTCAAAACAGGGATGTATGAAGAGCAGGAACTGAGATTCAGAGAGGAGATTTAAAAAGAGCAGGAGCTGAGAGAGTGAGGATGTGAAAAGAGCGGGAGCTGAGAGTCAGAGTGGAGATTTAAAATTAGCGGGAGTTGAGATTCAGAGTGCAAATTTAAAAAGAGCAGGAGCTGAGAGTCAGGGCGGAGACTTATAAAGAGCTGGAGCTGAAAGTCAGAGCGCAGAGTTAGTAAGAACGGGAGCTAAGATCCAGAGCGGAGAGTTAAAAAGCGCGGGAGCTGAGAGTCAGAGCGCAGATTTAAAAAGAGCGGGAGCTGAGAGTCAGGACAGAGATGTATAAAGAGCAGGAACTGAGAGAGCGGAGATTATAAATAGTGGGAGCTGAGATTCAGAGCGGAGATTTAAAAAGAGCAGGAGCTGAGAGAGTGGAGATTTAAATAGAGCGGGATCTGAGAGAGTAGGGACTTAAGAAGAGCATGAGCCGAGAGTCAGAGCGTAGATTTATAAATCGCGGGAGCTGAGAGTTAGTGCGAGATTGTAAAAGAGCGGGAGCTGAGAGTGAGAGCGGAGATTTAAAAAGAGTGGGAGCTTACATTCAGAGCGGAGATTTAAAAAGAGCGGGAGCTGAGAGCTGGAGCGGAGATTTAAAAAGAGCGGGAGCTGAGGGTCAGAGTGGAGATTTCAAAATAGCGGGAGTTGAGAGTCTGAGCAGAGATTTAAAAAGAGTGGGAGCTGAGTTAGCAGAGATTTAAAGAGAGCGGGGTCTTAGGGTCAGAGCAGAGATTTAGAAAGATCGCGAGCTGAGAGTTAGAGCGGAGATTTAAAAATAGCGAGGTAGTGAGATTCAGAGCGGAGATTTATAAATAGCGGGAGATGAGAGTCAGAGCGGAGATTTAAAAATAGCGAGGTGCTGAGAGTCAGAGCGGAGATATAAAAATTGCCAGGAGCTGAGAGCCAGATCAGAGATTTATAAATAGCGGTAGCTGAGAGTCAGAGCGGAGATTTAAAAAGATCGGGAACTGAGAGTCAGAGCAGAGATTTAAAAACATCGGGAGTTGAGACTCAGACCAGAGATTTAAAAAGAGCGGGAGCTGGGAGAGCGGAATTTAAAGATTGCGGGGTCTGAGAATCAGAGTGTAGATTGAAAAAGAGCAGGAGCTGAGAGTGAGAGTGGAGATTTAAAAAGAGCGGGAGCTGAAAGTCAGAGCGGAGATTTATAAAGAACTGGAACTGAGAGTCAGAGCGGAGAGTTAAAAAGAACGGGAGCTGAGAGCCATAGCGGAGAGTTAAAAAACGCGGGAGCTGAGAGTCAGAGTGGTGATTTAAAAAGAGCTGGAGCTGAGAGTCAGAGCGGAGATTTATAAAGAGCATGAGCTGAGAGTCAGAGCGGAGATTCATAAATCTCGGGAGCTGAGAGTTAGTGCGGAGATTGAAAAAGACCGGGAGCAGAGAGTTAGAGCTGAGATTTATAAAGGGCGGAACTGAGAGTCAGAACAGAGATTTATAAATAGGGGGAGCTGAGAGTCAGAGCAGAGATTTAAAGAGGGAAGGACTGTAGAGTCAGAGCAGAAATTTATAAACAGCGGGAGCTGAGAATCAAAGCGGTGATTTATAAAGAGCAGGAGCTGAAATTCAAAGTGGAGATTTAAAAAGAGCAGGAACTGAGAGTGTAGAGTGTTAAGAAGAGCATGAGCTGAAGTCAGTGAGGAGATTTATAAATAGCAGGAGCTGAGAGTTAGTGCAGAGATTGAAAAAGAGCAGGAGCTGAGAGTGAGAGCGGAGATTTTAAAAGAGCGGGAGCCGACATTCAGAGCGGAGATTTAAAAAGAGCGGGAGCTGAGAGCTAGAGCGGTGATTTAAAAAGAGCGGGAGCTGAGGGTCAGAGTCGAGATTTAAAAATAGCATGAGTTGAGAGTCTGAGCAGAGATTTAAATAGAGTGGGGTCTTAGTGTAAGAGCGGAGATTTAAAAAGATAATGAGCTGAGAGTCAGAGCCGAGATTTAAAAATAGCCAGGTGCTGAGAGTCAGAGCGGAGATTTAAACATTGCCAGGAGCTGAGAGTCAGAGCAGAGATTTATAAATAGCGGGAGCTGAGAGTCAGAGCGGAGATTTAAAAATAGCGAGGTGCTGAGAGTCAGAGCGGAGATTTAAAAATTGCCAGGAGCTGAGAGTCAGAGCAGAGATTTATAAATAGCGGTAGCTGAGAGTCAGAGCGGAGATTTAAAAACAACGGGAGTTGAGACTCAGACCAGAGATTTAAAAAGAGCGGGAGCTGAAAGTCAGAGCGGAGATTCAAAAAGATCGGGAACTGAGAGTCAGAGTGCAGATTTAAAAAGACCGTGAGCTGCGGGTCAGAAAGGAGATTTCAAAATAGCGGGAGCTGAGAGACAAAACGGGGATGTAAAAAGAGCAGGAACTGAGAGAGCGTTGATTATAAATAGTGGGAGCTGAGAATCAGAGTGGAGATTTATAAAGAGCAGGAGCTGAGATTCAGAGTAGAGATTTAAAAAGAGCAGGAGCTGAGAGAGTGGAGATGTGAAAAGAGCAGGAGCTGAGAGTCAGAGTGGAGATTTAAAATTAGCGGGAGCTGAGATTCAGAGTGCAAATTTAAAAAGAGCAGGAGCTGACAGTCAGGGTGGAGATTTATAAAGAGCTGGAACTGAGAGTCAGAGCGGAGAGTTAAAAAGAACGGGAGCTGAGAGCCATAGCGGAGAGTTAAAAAGCGCGGGAGCTGTGAGTCAGAGCAGAGATTTAAAAAGAGCGGAAGCTGAGAGTCAGAGCGGTGATTTAAAAAGAGCTGGAGCTGAGAGTCAGAGCGGAGATTTATAAAGAGCATGAGCTGAGAGTCAGAGCGGAGATTTATAAATCTCGGGAGCTGAGAGTTAGTGCGGAGATTTATAAAGGGCGGAACTGAGAGTCAGAACAGAGATTTACAAATAGGGGGAGCTGAGAGTCAGAGCAGAGATTTAAAGAGGGAAGGACTGTAGAGTCAGAGCAGAAATTTATAAACAGCGGGAGCTGAGAATCAAAGCGGTGATTTATAAAGAGCAGGAGCTGGAATTCAAAGTGGAGATTTAAAAAGAGCAGGAGCTGAGAGTGTAGAGTGTTAAGAAGAGCATGAGCTGAGAGTCAGTGCGGAGATTTATAAATAGCGGGAGCTGAGAGTTAGTGCAGAGATTGAAAAAGAGCAGGAGCTGAGAGTGAGAGTGAAGATTTTAAAAGAGCGGGAGCCGACATTCAGAGCGGAGATTTAAAAAGAGCGGGAGCTGAGAGCCAGAGCGGTGATTTAAAAAGAGCGGGAGCTGAGAGTCAGAGTCGAGATTTAAAAATAGCATGAGTTGAGAGTCTGAGCAGAGATTTAAAAAGAGCGGGAGCTGAGTGAGCAGAGATTTAAATAGAGTGGGGTCTTAGTGTAAGAGCGGAGATTTAAAGAGATCATGAGCTGAGAGTCAGAGCCGAGATTTAAAAATAGCCAGGTGCTGAGAGTCAGAGCGGAGATTTAAAAATTGCCAGGAGCTGAGAGTCAGAGCAGAGATTTATAAATAGCGGGAGCTGAGAGTCAGAGCGGAGATTTAAAAATAGCGGTAGCTGAGAGTTAGAGCAGAGATTTATAAATAGCGGTAGCTGAGAGTCAGAGCGGAGATTTAAAAAGATCGGGAACTGAGAGTCAGAGCAGAGATTTAAAAACATCGGGAGTTGAGACTCAGACCAGAGATTTAAAAAGAGCGGGAGCTGGGATAGCGGAATTTAAAGATTGCGGGGTCTGAGAATCAGAGTGTAGATTTAAAAAGAGCAGGAGCTGAGAGTGAGAGTGGAGATTTAAAAATAGCAAGGTAGTGAGATTCAGAGCGGAGATTTATAAATAGCGGGAGATGAGAGTCAGAGCGGAGACTTAAAAACATCGGGAGCTGAGAGTCAGACCGGAGATTTAAAAAGATCGGGAACTGAGAGTCAGAGCAGAGATTTAAAAACATAGGGAGCTGAGACTCAGACCAGAGATTTTAAAAGAGCTGGAGCTGGGAGAGCGGAATTTAAGGAGTGCGGGGTCTGAGAATCAGAGTGTAGATTTAAAAAGAACGGGAGCTGAGAGTCAGAGCGCAGATTCAAAAAGATCGGGAACTGAGAGGCAGAGCGGAGATTTAAAAAGAGCGGGAGCTGCGGGTCAGAAAGGCGAGTTAAAAATAGCGGGAGCTGAGAGTCAGGGCATCGATTTAAAAAGAGCGGGAGCTGAGAGTCAAAACAGGGATGTATGAAAAGCAGGAACTGAGATTCAGAGAGGAGATTTAAAAAGAGCAGCAGCTGAGAGAGTGGAGATGTGAAAAGAGCGGGAGCTGAGAGTCAGAGTGGAGATTTAAAATTAGCGGGAGCTGAGATTCAGAGTGCAAATTTAAAAAGAGCAGGAGCTGAGAGTCAGGGCGGAGATTTATAAAGAGCTGGAGCTGAGAGTCAGAGCGCAGAGTTAGTAAGAACGGGAGCTAAGAACCAGAGCGGAGAGTTAAAAAGCGCGGGAGCTGAGAGTCAGAGCGCAGATTTAAAAAGAGCGGGAGCTGAGAGTCAGGACGGAGATGTATAAAGAGCAGGAACTGAGAGAGCGGAGATTATAAATAGTGGGAGCTGAGATTCAGAGCGGAGATTTAAAAAGAGCAGGAGCTGAGAGAGTGGAGATTTAAATAGAGCGGGATCTGAGAGAGTAGGGACTTAAAAAGAGCATGAGCCGAGAGTCAGAGCGGAGATTTATAAATCGCGGGAGCTGAGAGTTAGTGCGAGATTGTAAAAGAGCAGGAGCTGAGAGTGAGAGCGGAGATTTAAAAAGAGTGGGAGCTTACATTCAGAGCGGAGATTTAAAAAGAGCGGGAGCTGAGAGCTGGAGCGGAGATTTAAAAAGAGCGGGAGCTGAGGGTCAGAGTGGAGATTTCAAAATAGCGGGAGTTGAGAGTCTGAGCAGAGATTTAAAAAGAGTGGGAGCTGAGTTAGCAGAGATTTAAAGAGAGCGGGGTCTTAGGGTCAGAGCGGAGATTTAGAAAGATCGCGAGCTGAAAGTCAGAGCGGAGATTCAAAAAGATCGGGAACTGAGAGTCAGAGTGCAGATTTAAAAAGACCGTGAGCTGCGGGTCAGAAAGGAGAGTTAAAAATAGCGGGAGCTGAGAGTCAAAACGGGGATGTAAAAAGAGCAGGAACTGAGAGAGCGTTGATTATAAATAGTGGGAGCTGAGAATCAGAGTGGAGATTTATAAAGAACAGGAGCAGAGATTCAGAGAGGAGATTTAAAAAGAGCAGGAGCTGAGAGAGTGGAGATTTAAATAGAGCGGGATCTGAGAGAGTAGGGACTTAAGAAGAGCATGAGCTGAGAGTCAGAGCGGAGATTTATAAATCGCGGGAGCTGAGAGTTAATGCGAGATTGTAAAAGAGCGGGAGCTGAGAGTGAGAGCGGAGATTTAAAAAGAGTGGGAGCTTACATTCAGAGCGGAGATTTAAAAAGAGCGGGAGCTGAGAGCTGGAGTGGAGCTTTAAAAAGAGCGGGAGCTGAGAGCTAGAGCGGTGATTTAAAAAGAGCGGGAGCTGAGGGTCAGAGTCGAGATTTAAAAATAGCGTGAGTTGAGAGTCTGAGCAGAGATTTAAAAGAGCGGGAGCTGAGTGAGCAGAGATTTAAATAGAGTGGGGTCTTAGTGTAAGAGCGGAGATTTAAAAAGATCATGAGCTGAGAGTCAGAGCCGAGATTTAAAAATAGCGAGGTGCTGAGAGTCAGAGCGGAGATTTAACAATAGCCAGGAGCTGAGAGTCAGAGCAGAGATTTAACAATAGCCTGGTGCTGAGAGTCAGAGTGGAGATTTAAAAATTGCCAGGAGCTGAGAGTCAGAGCAGAGATTTATAAATAGCGGGAGCTGAGAGTCAGAGCGGAGATTTAAAAAGATCGGGAACTGAGAGTCAGAGCAGAGATTAAAAACATCGGGAGCTGAGACTCAGACCAGAGATTTTAAAAGAGCGGGAGCTGGGATAGCGGAATTTAAGGAGTGCGGGGTCTGAGAATCAGAGTGTAGATTTAAAAAGATCGGGAACTGAGAGTCAGAGCGGAGATTTAAAAAGAGCGGGAGCTGCGGGTCAGAAAGGCGAGTTAAAAATAGCAGGAGCTGAGAGTCAGGGCATCGATTTAAAAAGAGCGGGAGCTGAGAGTCAAAACAGGGATGTATGAAGAGCAGGAACTGAGATTCAGAGAGGAGATTTAAAAAGAGCAGCAGCTGAGAGAGTGGAGATGTGAAAAGAGCGGGAGCTGAGAGTCAGAGTGGAGATTTAAAATTAGCGGGAGCTGAGATTCAGAGTGCAAATTTAAAAAGAGCAGGAGCTGAGAGTCAGGGCGGAGATTTATAAAGAGCTGGAGCTGAGAGTCAGAGCGCAGAGTTAGTAAGAACAGGAGCTAAGAACCAGAGCGGAGAGTTAAAAAGCGCGGGAGCTGAGAGTCAGAGCGCAGATTTAAAAAGAGTGGGAGCTGAGAGTCAGGGCGGAGATGTATAAAGAGCAGGAACTGAGAGAGCGGAGATTATAAATAGTGGGAGCTGAGATTCAGAGCGGAGATTTAAAAAGAGCAGGAGCTGAGAGAGTGGAGATTTAAATAGAGCGGGATCTGAGAGAGTAGGGACTTAAAAAGAGCATGAGCCGAGAGTCAGAGCGGAGATTTATAAATCGCGGGAGCTGAGTTAGTGCGAGATTGTAAAAGAGCAGGAGCTGAGAGTGAGAGCGGAGATTTAAAAAGAGTGGGAGCTTACATTCAGAGCGGAGATTTAAAAAGAGCGGGAGCTGAGAGCTGGAGCGGAGATTTAAAAAGAGCGGGAGCTGAGGGTCAGAGTGGAGATTTCAAAATAGCGGGAGTTGAGAGTCTGAGCAGAGATTTAAAAAGAGTGGGAGCTGAGTTAGCAGAGATTTAAAGAGAGCGGGGTCTTAGGGTCAGAGCGGAGATTTAGAAAGATCGCGAGCTGAAAGTCAGAGCGGAGATTCAAAAAGATCGGGAACTAAGAGTCAGAGTGCAGATTTAAAAAGACCGTGAGCTGCGGGTCAGAAAGGAGAGTTAAAAATAGCGAGAGCTGAGAGTCAAAACGGGGATGTAAAAAGAGCAGGAACTGAGAGAGCGTTGATTATAAATAGTGGGAGCTGAGAATCAGAGTGGAGATTTATAAAGAACAGGAGCAGAGATTCAGAGAGGAGATTTAAAAAGAGCAGGAGCTGAGAGAGTGGAGATGTGAAAAGAGCGGGAGCTGAGAGTCAGAGTGGAGATTTAAAATTAGTGGGAGCTGAGATTCAGAGTGCAAATTTAAAAAGAGCAGGAGCTGAGAGTCAGGGCGGAGATTAATAAAGAGCTGGAACTGAGAGTCAGAGCGGAGAGTTAAAAAGAACCGGAGCTGAGAGCCATAGCGGAGAGTTAAAAAGCGCGGGAGCTGAGAGTCAGAGCAGAGATTTAAGAAGAGCAGAAGCTGAGAGTCAGAGCGGTGATTTCAAAAGAGCTGGAGCTGAGAGTCAGAGCGGAGATTTATAAAGAGCATGAGCTGAGAGTCAGAGCGGAGATTTATAAATCTCGGGAGCTGAGAGTTAGTGCGGAGATTGAAAAAGAGCGGGAGCAGAGAGTTAGAGCTGAGATTTATAAAGGGCGGAACTGAGAGTCAGAACAGAGATTTACAAATAGGGGGAGCTGAGAGTCAGAGCGGAGATTTAAAGAGGGAAGGACTGTAGAGTCAGAGCAGAAATTTATAAGCAGTGGGAGCTGAGAATCAAAGCGGTGATTTATAAAGAGCAGGAGCTGAAATTCAAAGTGGAGATTTAAAAAGAGCAGGAGCTGAGAGTGAGAGCGGAGATTTTAAAAGAGTGGGAGCCGACATTCAGAGCGGAGATTTAAAAAGAGCGGGAGCTGAGAGCTAGAGCGGTGATTTAACAAGAGCGGGAGCTGAGGGTCAGAGTCGAGATTTAAAAATAGCGTGAGTTGAGAGTCTGAGCAGAGATTTAAAAAGAGCGGGAGCTGAGTGAGAAGAGATTTAAATAGAGTGGGGTCTTAGCGTAAGAGCGGAGATTTAAAAAGATCATGAGCTGAGAGTCAGAGCCGAGATTTAAAAATAGCCTGGTGCTGAGAGTCAGAGCGGAGATTTAAAAATTGCCAGGAGCTGAGAGTCAGAGCAGAGATTTATAAATAGCGGGAGCTGAGAGTCAGAGCGGAGATTTAAAAAGATCGGGAACTGAGAGTCAGAGCAGAGATTAAAAACATCGGGAGCTGAGACTCAGACCAGAGATTTTAAAAGAGCGGGAGCTGGGATAGCGGAATTTAAGGAGTGCGGGGTCTGAGAATCAGAGTGCAGATTTAAAAAGACCGTGAGCTGCGGGTCAGAAAGGAGAGTTAAAAATAGCGGGAGCTGAGAGTCAAAACGGGGATGTAAAAAGAGCAGGAACTGAGAGAGCGTTGATTATAAATAGTGGGAGCTGAGAATCAGAGTGGAGATTTATAAAGAGCAGGAGCTGAGATTCAGAGTGGAGATTTAAAAAGAGCAGGAGCTGAGAGAGTGGAGATGTGAAAAGAGCTGGAGCTGAGAGTCAGAGTGGAGATTTAAAATTAGTGGGAGCTGAGATTCAGAGTGCAAATTGAAAAAGAGCAGGAGCTGAGAGTCAGGGTGGAGATTTATAAAGAGCTGGAACTGAGAGTCAGAGCGGAGAGTTAATAAGAACGGGAGCTGAGATCCAGAGCAGAGAGTTAAAAAGCACGGGAGCTGAGATCCAGAGCACAGATTTAAAAATAGCGGGAGATGAGAGTCAGGGCGGAGATGTATAAAGAGCAGGAACTGAGAGTACGGAGATTATAAATAGTGGGAGCTGAGATTCAGAGTGGAGATTTTAAAAGGGCAGGAGCTGAGAGAGTGGAGATTTAAATAGACCGGGATCTGAGAGATTAGAGACTTAAGAAGAGCACGAGCCGAGAGTCAGAGCGGAGATTTATAAATCGTGGGAGCTGAGAGTTAATGCGGAGATTGTAAAAGATCGGGAACTGAGAGTCAGAGCGGAGATTTAGAAAGAGCGGGAGCTTACATTCAGAGTGGAGATTTAAATAGAGCGGGATCTGAGAGATTAGAGACTTAAGAAGAGCACGAGCCGAGAGTCAGAGCGGAGATTTATAAATCGCGGGAGCTGAGAGTTAGTGCGGAGATTGTAAAAGAACGGGAGCTTACATTCAGAGCGGAGATTTAAAAAGAGTGGGAGCTGAGAGCTAGAGTGGAGATTTAAAAAGTGCGGGAGCTGAGGGTCAGAGTGGAGTTTTAAAGGTAGCGGGAGTTGAGAGTCAGAGCGGAGATTCAAAAAGATCGGGAACTGAGAGTGAAAGTGCAGATTTAAAAAGACCGGGAGCTGCGGGTCAGAAAGGAGAGTTAAAAATAGCGGGAGCTGAGAGTCAAAACGGGGATGTATAAAGAGCAGGAACTGAGAGAGCGTTGACTATAAATAGTGGGAGCTGAGAATCAGAGTGGAGATTTATAAAGAGCAGGATCTGAGATACAGAGTAGAGATTTAAAAAGAGCAGGAGCTTAGAGAGTGGAGATGTGAAAAGAGCGGGAGCTGAGAGTCAGAGTGGAGATTTAAAATTAGTGGGAGCTGAGATTCAGAGTGCAAATTTAAAAAGAGCAGCAGCTGAGAGTCAGGGCGGAGATTTATAAAGAGCTGGAACTGAGAGTCAGAGCGGAGTTTTAATAAGAAGGGGAGCTGAGATCCAGAGCGGAGAGTTAAAATGCGGGGGAGCTGAGAGTCAGAGCGCAGATTTAAAAAGAGCGGGAGATGAGAGTCAGTGTGGAGATGTATAAAGAGCCGGAACTGAGAGAGCGGAGATTATAAATAGTGGGAGCTGAGATTCAGAGTGGAGATTTAAAAAGAGCAGGAGCTGAGAGAGTGGAGATTTAAATAGAGCGGGATCTGAGATAGTACAGACTTAAGAAGAGCATGAGCCGAGAGTCAGAGTGGAGATTTATAAATCACGGGAGCTGAGAGTTAGTGCGGAGATGTAAAAGATCGGGAACTGAGAGTCAGAGCAGAGATTTAAAAACATCGGGAGCTGAGTCTCATAGCAGAGATTTAAAAAGAGCGGGAGCTGTGAGAGCGGAGATTAAAAGAGTGCGGTGTCTGAGAATCAGAGTGTTGATTTAAAAAGAGCGGGAGTAGAGAGTGAGAGTGGAGTTTTAAAAAGAGCAGGAGCTGCAAGTCAGAGCGGAGATTTAAAAAGAGCGGGAGCTGCGGGTCAGAGTGGAGAATTAAAAATTGCGGGAGTTTAGAGTCTGAGCAGAGATTTAAAAAGAGTGGGAGTTGAGTTAGCAGAGATTTATATAGAGCGGTTCTTAGGGTCAGAGCGGAGATTTAGAAAGATCATGAGCTGAGAGTTAGAGCGGAGATTTAGAAATTGCCCGGAGCTAAGAGTCAGAGCAGAGATTTATAAATAGCGGGAGCTGAGAGTCAGAGCAGAGATTTAAAAAGATTGGGGACTGAGAGTCAGAGCAGAGATTTAAAAACATCAGGAGCTGAGACTCAGAGCAGAGATTTAAAAAGAGCGGGAGCTGCGAGAGCGGAATTTAAAGATTGTGGGGTCTGAGAATCAGAGTGTAGATTTAAAAAGAGCGGGAGCTGAGAGTGAGAGTGGAGTTTTAAAAAGAGCGGGAGCTGAGAGTCAGAGTGGAGATTCAAAAAGATCGGGAACTGAGAGTCAGAGCGGAGATTTAAAAAGAGCGGGAGCTGCGGGTCAGAGAGGAGAGTTAAAAATAGCGGGAGCTGAGAGTCAGTGCATAGATTTAAAAAGAGCGGGAGCTGAGAGTCAAAATGGGGATGTATAAAGAGCAGGAACTGAGAGAGCGTTGACTATAAATAGTGGGAGCTGAGAATCAGAGTGGAGATTTATAAAGAGCAGGATCTGAGATTCAGAGTGGAGATTTAAAAAGAGCAGGAGCTGTGAGAGTGGAGATGTGAAAAGAGCGGGAGCTGAGAGTCGGAGTGGAGATTTAAAATTAGTGGGAGCTGAGATTCAGAGTGCAAATTTAAAAAGAGCAGGAGCTGAGAGTCAGGGCGGAGATTTATAAAGAGCTGGAACTGAGAGTCAGAGCGGAGAGTTAATAAGAACGGGAGCTGAGATCCAGAGCGGAGAGTTAAAAAGCGCGGGAGATGAGAGTCAGAGCGCAGATTTAAAAAGAGCAGGAGCTGAGAGTCAGGGCGGAGATGCATAAAGAGCAGGAACTGAGAGAACGGAGATTATAAATAGTGGGAGCTGAGAATCAGAGTGGAGATTTAAAAAGGGCAGGAGCTGAGAGAGTGGAGATGTGAAAAGAGCAGGAGCTGAGAGACAGAGTGGAGATTTAAAATTAGCGGGAGCTGAGATTCAGAGTGCAAATTTAAAAAGAGCAGGAGCTGAGAGTCAGGACAGAGATTTATAAAGAGCTGGAACTGAGAGTCAGAGCAGAGAATTAATAAGACGGGGAGCTGAGATCCAGAGCGGAGAGTTAAAAAGGGCAGGAGCTGAGAGAGTGGAGATTTAAATAGACCGGGATCTGAGAGATTAGAGACTTAAGAAGAGCACGAGCCGAGAGTCAGAGCGGAGATTTATAAATCGCGGGAGCTGAGAGTTAATGCGGAGATTGTAAAAGATCGGGAGCTGAGAGTCAGAGCGGAGATTTAAAAAGAGCGGGAGCTTACATTCAGAGTGGAGATTTAAAAAGAGCGGGAGCTGAGAGCTAGAGCGGAGATTTAAAAAGTGCGGGAGCTGAGGGTCAGAGTGGAGATTAAAAAGTAGCGGGAGTTGAGAGTCAGAGCGGAGATTCAAAAAGATCGGGAACTGAGAGTGAAAGTGCAGATTTAAAAAGACCGGGAGCTGCAGGTCAGAAAGGAGAGTTAAAAATAGCGGGAGCTGAGAGTCAAAACGGGGATGTATAAAGAGCAGGAACTGAGAGAGCGTTGACTATAAATAGTGGGAGCTGAGAATCAGAGTGGAGATTTATAAAGAGCAGGATCTGAGATACAGAGTAGAGATTTAAAAAGAGCAGGAGCTTAGAGAGTGGAGATGTGAAAAGAGCGGGAGCTGAGAGTCAGAGTGGAGATTTAAAATTAGTGGGAGCTGAGATTCAGAGTGCAAATTTAAAAAGAGCAGCAGCTGAGAGTCAAGGCGGAGATTTATCAAGAGCTGGAACTGAGAGTCAGAGCGGAGAGTTAATAAGAAGGGGAGCTGAGATCCAGAGCGGAGAGTTAAAATGCGTGGGAGCTGAGAGTCAGAGCGCAGATTTAAAAAGAGCGGGAGATGAGAGTCAGTGTGGAGATGTATAAAGAGCCGGAACTGAGAGAGCGGAGATTATAAATAGTGGGAGCTGAGATTCAGAGTGGAGATTTAAAAAGAGCAGGAGCTGAGAGAGTGGAGATTTAAATAGAGAGGGATCTGAGAGAGTAGAGACTTAAGAAGAGCATGAGCCGAGAGTCAGAGTGGAGATTTATAAATCGCGGGAGCTGAGAGTTAGTGCGGAGATGTAAAAGATCGGGAACTGAGAGTCAGAGCAGAGATTTAAAAACATCGGGAGCTGAGTCTCATAACAGAGATTTGAAAAGAGCGGGAGCTGTGAGAGCGGAGATTTAAAGAGTGCGGTGTCTGAGAATCAGAGTGTTGATTTAAAAAGAGCGGGAGTAGAGAGTGAGAGTGGAGTTTTAAAAAGAGCGGGAGCTGCGAGTCAGAGCGGAGATTTAAAAAGAGCGGGAGCTGCGGGTCAGAGTGGAGATTTAAAAATAGCGGGAGTTTAGAGTCTGAGCAGAGATTTAAAAAGAGTGGGAGTTGAGTTAGCAGAGATTTATATAGATCGGGGTCTTAGGGTCAGAGCGGAGATTTAGAAAGATCATGAGCTGAGATTTAGAGCGGAGAATTAGAAATTGCCCGGAGCTAAGAGTCAGAGCAGAGATTTATAAATAGCGGGAGCTGAGAGTCAGAGCAGAGATTTAAAAAGATTGGGGACTGAGAGTCAGAGCAGAGATTTAAAAACATCAGGAGCTGAGACTCAGAGCAGAGATTTAAAAAGAGCGGGAGCTGCGAGAGCGGAATTTAAAGATTGTGTGGTCTGAGAATCAGAGTGTAGATTTAAAAAGAGCGGGAGCTGAGAGTCAGAGTGGAGATTCAAAAAGATCGGGAACTGAGAGTCAGAGTGAAGATTAAAAAAGAGCGGGAGCTGCGGGTCAGAGAGGAGAGTTAAAAATAGCGGGAGCTGAGAGTCAGTGCATAGATTTAAAAAGAGCGGGAGCTGAGAGTCAAAATGGGGATGTATAAAGAGCAGGAACTGAGAGAGCGTTGACTATAAATAGTGGGAGCCGAGAATCAGAGTGGAGATTTATAAAGAGCAGGATCTGAGATTCAGAGTGGAGATTTAAAAAGAGCAGGAGCTGTGAGAGCGGAGATGTGAAAAGGGCGGGAGCTGAGAGTCGGAGTGGAGAATTAAAATTAGCGGGAGCTGAGATTCAGAGTGCAAATTTAAAAAGAGCAGGAGCTGTGAGAGTGGAGATGTGAAAAGAGCGGGAGCTGAGAGTCGGAGTGGAGATTTAAAATTCGCGGGAGCTGAGATTCAGAGTGCAAATTTAAAAAGAGCAGGAGCTGAGAGTCAGGGCGGAGATTTATATAGAGCTGGAGCTGTGAGTCAGAGCGGAGAGTTAATAAGAAGGGGAGCTGAGATCCAGAGCGGAGAGTTAAAAAGCGCGGGAGCTGAGAGTCAGAGCGCAGATTTAAAAAGAGCAGGAGCTGAGAGTCAGGGCGGAGATTTAAAAAGAGCAGGAGCTGAGAGTCAGGGCGGAGATGCATAAAGAGCAGCAACTGAGAGAACAGAGATTATAAATAGTGGGAGCTGAGAATCAGAGTGGAGATTTAAAAAGAGCAGGAGCTGAGAGAGTGGAGATGTGAAAAGAGCAGGAGCTGAGAGTCAGAGTGGAGATTTAAAATTAGCGGGAGCTGAGATTCAGAGTGCAAATTTAAAAAGAGCAGGAGCTGAGAGTCAGGGCGGAGATTTATAAAGAGCTGGAACTGAGAGTCAGAGCAGAGAGTTAGTAAGAAGGGGAGCTGAGATCCAGAGCGGAGAGTTAAAAAGCGCGGGAGCTGAGAGTCAGAGCGGAGATGGTTAAAGAGCAGGAACTGAGAGTGCGGAGATTATAAGTAGTGGGAGCGGAGATTCAGAGTGGAGATTTAAAAAGAGCAGGAGCTGAGAGAGTGGAGATTTAAATAGAGCGGGATCTGAGAGAGTAGAGAGTTAATAAGAGCACTAGCCGAGAGTCAGAGCGAAGATTTATAAATCGTGTGATCTGACAGTTAGTGCGGAGATTTAGAAAGAGTGGGAGCTTACATTCAGAGCGGAGATTTAAAAAGAGCGGCAGCTGAGAGCTAGAGCGGAGATTTAAAAATAGCGGGAGAGATTTAAATAGAGCGGGGTCTTAGGGTCAGAGCGGAGATTTAGAAAGATCGTGAGCTGAGAGTTAGAGTGGAGATTTAAAAATAACCAAGTACTGAGAGTCAGAACAGAGATTTATAAATAGCGGGAGCCGAGAGTCAGTGTGGAGATTCAAAAAGCTCGGGAGCTGAGAGTCAGAGCGGAGATTTAAAAAGAAAGGGAGCCGAGTGTCAGGGCGGAGAATTAAAAAGATCAGGAACTGAGAGTCAGAGCGGAGATTTAAAGAGTGCGGAGCTGAGGAACAGAGAGGAGAGTAAAAAATAGCGGGAGCTGAGAGTCAATGCATAGATTTAAAAAGAGCGGGAGCTGAGATTCAGAACTGAGATGCATAAAGGGCACGAACTGAGAGAGCGGTGACTATAAATAGCGGGAGCTGAGAATCAGATTGGAGATTTAAAATTAGCGGGAGCTGAGATTCAGAGTGCAGATTTAAAAAGAGCAGGAGCTGCGAGTCAGGGTGGAGATTTATAAAGAGCCAGAGCTGAGAGTCAGAGCGGAGAGTTAAAAAGAACGGGAGCTGAGAGCCACAGCGGAGAGTTAAAAAGCGGGAGCTGAGGGTCAGTGCAGACATTTAAAATGAGAGGGAGCTGAGATTCAGAGTGCAGATTTAAAAAGGGCAGGAGCTGAGAGAGTGGAGTTTTAAAAAGAGCGGGAGCTGTGAGTCAGAGTGCGGCTTTAAAATTAGCGGGAGCTGAGAGTCAGAGCGCAGATGTAAAAAGAGCAGGAGCTGAGAGTCAGGGCGGAGATGTATAAAGAGCATGAACTGAGAGAGCGGAGATTATAAATAGTGGGAGCTGAGATTCAGAGTGGAGATTTAAAAAGAGCAGGAGCTGAGAGAGTGGAGATTTAAATAGAGCGGGATCTGAGAGAGTAGAGACTTAAGAAGAGCATGAGCCGAGAGTCAGAGCGGAGATTTATAAATCGTGGGAGCTGAGAGTTAGTGCGGAGATTGTAAAAGAGCGGGAACTGAGAGTCAGAGCGGAGATTTAAAAAGAGCGGGAGCTTACATTCAGAGAGGAGATTTAAAAAGAGCGGGAGCTGAGGGTCAGAGTGGAGATTTCGAAATAGCGGGAGCTGAGAGTCTTAGCAGAGATTTAAAAAGAGTGGGAGCTGAGTTAGCAGAGATTTAAATAGAGCGGGGTCTTAGGGTCAGAGCGGAGATTTAGAAAGATTGCGAGCTGAGAGTTAGAGCGGAGATTTAAAAAGAGCCAGGTACTGAGAGTCAGAGCGGAGATTTAAAAAGATCGGGATCTGATTGTCAGAGCTGAGATTTAAAAACATCGGGAGCTGAGTCTCAGAGCAGAGATTTAAAAAGAGCGGGAGCTGGGAGAGCGGAGATTTAAGAATGCGGGGTCTGAGAATCAGAGTGTAGATTTAAAAAGAGTGGGAGCTGAGAGTGAGAGTGGAGATTTAAATGGAGCAGGAGCTGAGAGCTAAAGAGGAGATTTAAAAAGAGCGGGAGCTGAGAGTGAGAGTGGAGATTTAAATGGAGCAGGAGCTGAGAGCTAGAGAGGAGATTTAAAAAGAGCGGGAGCTGAGTGTCAGAGTGGAGATTCAAAAAGCTCGGGTGCTGAGCGTCAGAGCGGAGATTTAAAAAGAAAGGGAGCTGTGTGTCAGGGCGGAGATTTAAAAAGATCAGGAACTGAGAGTCAGAGCGGAGATTTAAAGAGTGCGGAGCTGAGGAACAGAGAGGAGAGTAAAAAATAGCGGGAGCTGAGAGTCAATGCATAGATTTAAAAAGAGCGGGAGCTGAGATTCAGAACTGAGATGCATAAAGGGCACGAACTGAGAGACCGGTGACCATAAATAGCGGGAGCTGAGAATCAGAGTGGAGATTTAAAATTAGCGGGAGCTGAGATTCAGAGTGCAGATTTAAAAAGAGCAGGAGCTGCGAGTCAGGGTGGAGATTTATAAAGAGCCGGAGCTGAGAGTCAGAGCGGAGAGTTAAAAAGAACGGGAGCTGAGAGCCATAGCGGAGAGTTAAAAAGCGGGAGCTGAGGGTCAGTGCAGACATTTAAGATGAGAGGGAGCTGAGATTCAGAGTGCAGATTTATAAAGAGCACGAGCTGAGAGTCTGAGCAGAGATGTAAAAAGAGTGGGAGCTGAGAGACCGAGCAGAGATTTATAAAGAGCAGGAGCTGAGATTCAGAGTGGAGATTTAAAAAGGGCGGGAGCTGAGAGAGTGGAGTTTTAAAAAGAGCGGGAGCTGTGAGTCAGAGTGGAGATTTAAAAAGAGCAGGAGCTGAGAGTCAGGGCGGAGATGTATAAAGAGCATGAACTGAGAGAGCGGAGATTATAATTAGTGGGAGCTGAGATTCAGAGTGGAGATTTAAAAAGAGCAGGAGCTGAGAGTGTGGAGATTTAAATAGTGTGGGAGCTGAGAGTAGAGACTTAAGAAGAGAACGAGCTGAGAGTCAGAGCGGAGATTTATAAATCACAGGAGCTGAGAGTTAGTGTGGAGATTGTAAAAGAGCGGGAGATGAGAATCTGAAAGGAGATTTAAAAAGAGTGGGAGCTTACATTCAGAGCGGAGATTTAAAAAGAGCGGGAGCTGAGAGTCAGAGCGGTGATTTAAAAAGACTTGGAAATGAGAGACACAGCGGAGATTTATATAGAGTGTGAGCTGAGGTCCAGTGCAGACATTTAAAATGAGAGGGTGCTGAAATTCAGAGTGCAGATTTATAAAAAGCGGGAGCTGAGAGTCTGAGCGGAGATGTACAAAGAGCGGCAGTTGGGAGAGTGGAGATTTAAAAAGAGCAGGGTCTGAGAATCAGAGCGTAGAATTAAAAAGAGCGGGAGCTGAGAGGCCGAGCAGAGATGTAAAAAGAGTGAGAGCTGATTGTCAGAGCAGAGATTTAAAAAGAGCGGGAGTTGGGAGAGCGGAGATTTAAAAAGTGCGGGGTCTGAGAATCAGAGCATAGAATTAAAAAGAGCGGGAGCTGAGGGTCAGTGCAGACATTTAAAATGAGAGGGAGCTGAGATTCAGAGTGCAGATTTATAAAGAGCACGAGCTTAGAGTCTGAGCAGAGATGTAAGAAGAGTGGCAGCTGAGAGGCCGAGCAGAGATTTATAAAGAGCAGGAGCTGAGATTCAGAGTGGAGATTTAAAAAGGGCAGGAGCTGAGAGAGTGGAGTTTTAAAAAGAGCGGTAGCTATGAGTCAGAGTGGAGCTTTAAAATTAGCGGGAGCTGAGAGTCAGGGCGGAGATGTATAAAGAGCAGGAACTGAGAGAGCGGAGATTATAAATAGTGGGAGCTGAGATTCAGAGTGGAGATTTAAAAAGAGCAGGAGCTGAGAGATTGGAGATTTAAATAGACCGGGATCTGAGAGAGTAGGCACTTAAGAAGAGCAAGAGCTGAGAGTCAGAGCGAGAATTTAAAAATCGCGGGAGCTGAGCGTTAGTGCGGAGATTGTCAAAGAGCGGGAGTTGAGAGTCAGAGCGGAGATTTAAAAAGAGCGGGAGCTTACATTCAGAGAGGAGGTTTAAAAAGAGCGGGAGCTGAGGGTCAGAGTGGAGATTTCAAAATAGTGGGAGTTGAGAGTCTTAGCAGAGTTTAAAAAGAGTGGGAGCTGAGTTAGCAGAGATTTAAACAGAGCAGGGTCTTAGGGTCAGAGCAGAGATTTAGAAAGATCGCGAGCTGTGAGTTAGAGTGGAGATTTAAAAAGAGCCAGGTACTGAGAGTCAGAGCAGAGATTTATAAATAGCGGGAGCCGAGAGTCAGTGCGGAGATTTAAAAAGATCGGGAACTGAGAGTCAGAGCAGAGATTTAAAAACATCGGGAGCTGAGTCTCAGAGCAGAGATTTAAAAAGAGCGGGAGCTGGGAGAGCGGAGATTTAAAGAGTGCGGTGTCTGAGAATCAGAGTGTAGATTTAAAAAGAGCGGGAGCTGAGAGATAGAGAGGAGATTTAAAAAGAGCGGGAGCTGAGAGTCAGAGCGGAGATTTAAAAAGAAAGGGAGCTGAGTGTCAGGGCGGAGATTTAAAAAGATCAGAAACTGAGAGTCAGAGCGGAGATTTAAAGAGTGCGGAGCTGAGTGTCAGAGAGGACAGTAAAAAATAACGGGAGCTGAGAGTCAGTGCATAGATTTAGAAAGAGCGGGATCTGAGAGTCAGAACGGAGATGCATAAAGAGCATGAACCGAGAGAGCGGTGACTATAAATAGTGGGAGCTGAGAATCAGAGTGGAGAATTATAAAGAGCAGGAGCTGAGATTCAGAGTGGAGATTTGAAAAGAGAAGGAGCTGAGAGAGTGGAGATTTAAAAAGAGCGGGAGCTGAGAATCAGAGCGGAGATGTATAAAGAGCAGGAACTGAGAGAGCGGAGATTATAAATAGTGGGAGCTGAGATTCAGAGTGGAGATTTAAAAAGAGCAGGAGCCGAGAGATTGGAGATTTAAATAAACCGGGATCTGAGAGAGTAGGCACTTAAGAAGAGCAAGAGCTGAGAGTCAGAGCAAGGATTTAAAAATCACGGCAGCTTAGCGTTAGTGCGGAGATTGTCAAAGAGCGGGAGCTGAGAGTCAGAGCGGAGATTTAAAAAGAGGGGGAGCTTACATTCAGAGAGGAGATTTAAAAAGAGCGGGAGCTGATTGTCAGAGTGGAGATTTCGAAATAGCGGGAGTTGAGAGTCTTAGCAGAGATTTAGAAAGATCGCGAGCTGTGAGTTAGAGCGGAGATTTAAAAAGAGCCAGGTACTGAGAGTCAGAGCAGAGATTTATAAATAGCGGGAGCCGAGAGTCAGAGCGTAGATTTAAAAAGAGCGGGAGCTTACATTCAGAGCGGAGATTTAAAAAGATCGGGAGCTGATTGTCAGAGCTGAGATTTAAAAACATCGGGAGCTGAGTCTCAGAGCAGAGATTTAAAAAGAGCAGGAGCTGGGAGAGCGGAGATTTAAGAATGCGGGGTCTGAGAATCAGAGTGTAGATTTAAAAAGAGTGGGAGCTGAGAGTGAGAGTGGAGATTTAAATGGAGCAGGAGCTGAGAGCTAAAGAGGAGATTTAAAAAGAGCGGGAGCTGAGTGTCAGAGTGGAGATTCAAAAAGCTCGGGTGCTGAGCGTCAGAGCGGAGATTTAAAAAGAAAGGGAGCTGTGTGTCAGGGCGGAGATTTAAAAAGATCAGGAACTGAGAGTCAGAGTGGAGATTTAAAGAGTGCGGAGCTGAGGAACAGAGAGGAGAGTAAAAAATAGCGGGAGCTCAGAGTCAATGCATAGATTTAAAAAGAGCGGGAGCTGAGAGTCAGAACTGAGATGCATAAAGGGCATGAACTGAGAGAGTGGTGACCATAAATAGCGGGAGCTGAGAATCAGAGTGGAGATTTAAAATTAGCGGGAGCTGAGATGCAGAGTGCAAATTTAAAAAGAGCAGGAGCTGCGAGTCAGGGTGGAGATTTATAAAGAGCCGGAGCTGAGAGTCAGAGCGGAGAGTTAAAAAGAACGGGAGCTGAGAGCCATAGCGGAGAGTTAAAAAGTGGGAGCTGAGGGTCAGTGCAGACATTTAAAATGAGAGGGAGCTGAGATTCAGAGTGCAGATTTATAAAGAGCACAAGCTGAGAGTCTGAGCAGAGATGTAAAAAGAGTGGGCACTGAGAGACCGAGCAGAGATTTATAAAGAGCAGGAGCTGAGATTCAGAGTGGAGATTTAAAAAGGGCAGGAGCTGAGAAAGTGGAGTTTTAAAAAGAGCGGGAGCTGTGAGTCAGAGTGGAGCTTTAAAATTAGCGGAAGCTGAGAGTCAGAGCGCAGATTTAAAAAGAGCAGGAGCTGAGAGTCAGGGCGGAGAAGAATAAAGAGCAGGAACTGAGAGAGCGGACATTATAAATAGTGGGAGCTGAGAATCAGAGTGGAGATTTATAAAGAGAAGGAGCTGAGATTCAGAGTGGAGATTTAAAAAGAGCGGGATCTGAGAGAGTAGGGACTTAAGAAGAGCATGAGCCAAGAGTCAGAGCAGAGATTTATAAATCGCGGGAGCTGAAAGTTAGTGTGGAGATTGGAAAAGAGCGGGAGCTGAGAGTCAGAGCGGAGATTTATAAATCGCGGGAGCTGAGAATTAGTGCGGAGATTTAAAAAGAGCGGGAGCTGAGAGTCAGAGCGCTGATTTATAAAGAGCAGGAGCTGAGATTCAAAGTGGAGATTTAAAAAGAGCAGGAGCTGAGAGTGTAGAGTCCTAAGAAGAGCATGAGCTGAGAGTCAGAGCAGAGATTTATAAATCGCGGGAGCTGAGAGTTAGTGCAGAGATTGAAAAAGAGCGGGAGCTGAGAGTGCGAGCGCAGATTTTAAAAGAGCGCGAGCCGATATTCAGAGCAGAGATTTAAAAAGAGGGGGAGCTGAGAGCTAGAGCGGTGATTTAAAAAGAGTGGGAGCTGAGGCTCAGAGTGCAGATTTAAAAATAGCGGGAGTTGAGAGTCTGAGCAGAGATTTAAAAAGAGCGGGGTCTTAGTGTAAGAGCGGAGATATAAGAAGATCACGAGCCGAGAGTCAGAGCGGAGATTTAAAAATAGCCAATGCTGAGATTCAGAGCAGAGATTTAAAGATTGCCAGGAGCTGAGAGTCAGAGCAGCGATTTATAAATAGCGGGAGCTGAGAGTCAGAACGGAGATTTAAAAAGATCGGGAACTGAGAGTCAGAGCAGAGACTTTAAAAAGAGTGGGAGCTGGGAGAGCGGAATTTAAAGAGTGAGTGGTCTGAGAATCAGAGTGAAGATTTAAAAAGAGCGGGAGCTGAGAGTCAGAGCACAGATTTAAAAAGAGCGGAAGCTGAGAGTCTGAGCGGTGATTTAAAGAGAGTGGGAGCTGAGAGACAGAGTGGAGATTTATAAAGAGCTGGAACTGAGAATCAGAGTGTAGAATTAAAAGAGCGGGAGCTGAGAGTCAGAGTGGAAATTTAAAAAGAAAGGGAGCTTAGTGTCAGGGCGGAGATTTTAAAAGATTGGGAACTGAGAGTCAGAGCACAGATTTAAAAGAGCAAGAGCTGTGAGTTAGAGTGGAAAATTAAAAAGAGCGGGAGCTGAGAATCAAAGCGGTGATTTAAAATGAGAAGGAGCTGAGATTCAGAGTGGAGATTTAAAAAGAGCAGGAGCTGAGAGAGTAGAGACTTAAGAAGAGCACGAGCTGAGAGTCAGAGTGGAGATTTATAAATCGCGGGAGCTGAGAGTTAGTGCGGAGATTAAAAAAGAGCAGGAGCTGAGAGTGAGAGCAGAGATTTAAAAAGAGCGGAAGCTGACATTCAGAGCGGAGATTTAAAAAGAGCCGGAGCCGAGAGTCAGAGCGGAGATTTATAGAGGGCGCAACTGAGAGTCAGAACAGAGATTTACAAATTGGGGGAACTGAGAGTCAGAGCAGAGATTTAAAGAGGGAAGGAATTTAGAGTCAGAGCAGAGATTTATAAACAGCGGGAGCTGACATACAGAGCAGAGATTTAAAAAGAGCGGGAGCTGACATTCAGAGCGGAGATTTAAAAAGAGCAGAAGATCTGAGCAGAGATTTAAAAAGAGTGGGAGCTGAGTTGGCAGAGATTTAAATAGAGCGGGCTCTTAGGGGCAGAGCGGAGATTTAAAAAGATTGCGAGCTGAGAGTTAGAGCAGAGATTTAAAAACAGTGGGAGCTGAGAGTCTGAGCGGAGATTTATAAATCGCGGGAGCTGAGAGTCAGAACAGAGATTATAAAAAGCACGAGATGACAGTGAGAGTGGAGATTTAAAATTAGCGGGAGCTGAGATTCAGAGTGCAGATTTAAAAAGAGCAGGAGCTGAGAGTCAGGGCGGAGATTTATAAAGAGCTGGAGCTGAGAGTCAGAGCGGAGATTTAAAAAGAAAGGGAGCTGAGAGCCATAGCGGAGAGTTAAAAAGAGCGGGAGCTGAGAGTCAGAGTGGAGATTTAAAATTAGTGGGAGCTGAGATTCACAGTGCAGATTTAAAAAGAGCAGGAGCTGAGAGTCAGGGCGGAGATTTATAAAGAGCTGGAGCTGAGAGTCAGAGCAGAGAGTTAAAAAGAGCAGGAGCTGAGAGTCAGAGCACAGATTTAAAAAGAGCGGAAGCTGAGAGTCTGAGCGGTGATTTAAAAAGAGTGGGAGCTGAGAGTCAGCGGAGATTTATAAAGAGCGGGAGCTGAGGGTCAGTGCAGAGATTGAAAATGAGAGGGAGCTGAGATTCAGAGTGCAGATTTAAGAAGGGCAGGAGCTGAGAGAGTGGAGTTTTAACAAAACCGGGAGCTGAGAGTCAGTGCATAGATTTAAAAAGAGCAGGATCTGAGAGTCAGAACGGAGATGCATAAAGAGCACGAGCTGAGAGAGCGGTGACTATAAATAGTGGGAGCTGAAAATCAGAGTGGAGATTTAAAAAGAGCAGGAGCTGAGAGAGTGGAGATTTAAATAGAGCGGGAGCTGAGAGAGTAGAGACTTAAGAAGACCACGAGCTGAGAGTCAGAGCGGAGATTTATAAATCACGGGAGCTGAGAGTTAGTGCAGAGATTGTAAAAGAGCGGGAGCTGAGAGTCAGAGCGGAGATTTAAAAAGAGCGGGAGCTGAGAGTCAGAGCGGTGATTTAAAAAGACTGAGAACTGAGAGTCACAGCGGAGATTTATATTGAGCGGGAGCTGAGGGCCAGTGCAGACATTTAAAATGAGAGGGAGCTGAAATTCAGTGTGCAGATTTATAAATAGCGGGAGCTGAGAGTCTGAGCGGAGATGTAAAAAGAGTGGGCGCTGAGAGCCAGAGCAGAGATTTATAAAGAGCGGGAGTTGGGAGAGCAGAGATTTAAAAAGTGCGGGGTCTGAGAATCAGAGTGTAGAATTAAAAAGCGCAGAAACTGAGAGTCAGAGCACAGATTTAAAAAGAGCGGAAGCTGAGAGTCTGAGCGGTGATTTAAAAACAGTGGAAGCTGAGAGTCAGAGCGTAGATTTATAAAGAGCGGGAGCTGAGGGTCAGTGCAGAGATTTAAAATAAGAGGGAGCTGAGATTCAGAGTGCAGATTTATAAAGAGCGGGAGCTGAGATTCTCAGCGGAGATGTAAAAAGAGTGGGAGATGATAGGCCGAGCAGAGATTTATAAAAAGCAGGAGCTGAGATTCAGAGTGGAGATTTAAAAAGGGCAGGAGCTGAGAGAGTGGAGTTTTAAAAATACCGGGAGCTGAGAGTCAGTGCAGAGCTTTAAAAAGAGCGGGATCTGAGAGTCAGAATGGAGATGCATAAAGAGCAAGAACTGAGAGAGCGGTGACTATAAATAGTGGGAGCTGAAAATCAGAGTGGAGATTTAAAAAGAGCAGGAGCTGAGAGAGTGGAGATTTAAATAGAGCGGGAGCTGAGAGAGTAGAAACTTAAGAAGACCACGAGCTGAGAGTCAGAGTGGAGATTTATAAATCACGGGAGCTGAGAGTTAGTGCGGAGATTGTAAAAGAGCGGGAGCTGAAATTCAGAGTGCAGATTTATAAATAGCGGGAGCTGAGAGTCTGAGCGGAGATGTAAAAAGAGTGGGAGCTGAGAGCCAGAGCAGAGATTTATAAAGAGCGGGAGTTGGGAGAGCGGAGATTTAAAAAGTGTGGGGTCTGAGAATCAGAGTGTAGAATTAAAAAGAGCGGGAGCTGTGAGTCAGAGTGGAGATTTAAAAAGTGCGGGAGCTGAGTGTCAGAGCGGAGATTTAAAAAGAAAGGGAGCTGAATGTCAGGGCGGAGATTTAAAAAGATTGCGAACTGAGAGTCAGAGTGGAGATTTAAAAAGAGCAGGAGCTGTGAGTTAGAGTGGAAAATTAAAAACAGCGGGAGCTGAGAATCAAAGCGGTGATTTATAAAGAGCAGGAGCTGAGATTCAGAGTGGAGATTTAAAAAGAGCAGGAGCTGAGAGAATAGGGACTTAAGAAGAGCATGAGCTGAGAGTCAGAGCAGAGATTTATAAATCGCGGGAGCTGAGATTTAGTGCGGAGATTGAAAAAGAGCGGGAGCTGAGAGTGAGAGCGGAGATTTTAAAAGAGCGGGAGCTGACATTCAGAGCAGAGATTTAAAAAGAGCGGGAGCTGACATTCAGAGTGGAGATTTAAAAAGAGCGGGAGCTGAGGGTCAGAGTGGAGATTTAAAAATAGTGGGAGTTTATAGTTTGACAGAGATTTAAAGACATCGGGAGCTGAGACACAGAGCAGAGCTTTAAAAATAGCGGGAGCTGGGAGAGCGGAGATTTAAAAATGCGGATTCTAAGTATCAGAGTGTAGAATTAAAAGAGCGGGAGCTGAGAGTCAGAGTGGAAATTTAAAAAGAGCGGGAGGTGAGAGTCAGAGCAGAGATTTAAAAAGAAAGGGAGCTTAGTGTCAGGGCGGAGATTTTAAAAGATCGGGAACTGAGAGTCAGAGCGGAGATTTAAAAAGAGCAGGAGCTGTGAGTTAGAGTGGAAAATTAAAAAGAGCGGGAGCTGAGAATCAAAGCGGTGATTTAAAATGAGAAGGAGCTGAGATTCAGAGTGGAGATTTAAAAAGAGCAGGAGCTGAGAGAGTAGAGACTTAAGAAGAGCATGAGCTGAGATTCAGAGTGCAGATTTAAAAAGAGCAGGAGCTGAGAGTCAGGGCGGGGATTTAGAAACAGCTGGAGCTGAGAGCCAGAGTGGAGAGTTAAAAAGAACGGGAGCTGAGAGCCAGAGCGGAGAGTTAAAAAGCGCGGGAGCTGAGATTCAGAGTGCAGATTTAAAAAGAGTGGCAGCTGAGAGTCAGGGTGGAGATATATAAAGAGTAGGACTTGGGAGAGCAGAGATTATAAATAGTGGGAGCTGAGATTCAGAGTGAAGATTTAAAAAGAGCAGGAGCTGACAGAGTGGAGATTTAAATACAGCAGGAGCTGAGAGTAGAGACTTAAGAAGAGCACGAGCTGAGAGTCAGAGCGGTGATTTAAAAAGACTGGGAACTGAGAGTCACAGCAGAGATTTGTATCGAGCAGGAGCTGGGGGCCAGTGCAGACATTTAAAATGAGAGGGAGCTGAAATTCAGAGTGCAGATTTATAAATAGCGGGAGCTGAGAGTCTGAGCGGAGATGTAAAAAGAGTAGGAGCTGAGAGCCAGAGCAGAGATTTATAAAGAGCGGGAGTTGGGAGAACGGAGATTTAAAAAGTGCGGGGTCTGAGAATCAGAGTGTAGAACTAAAAAGAGCGGAAGCTGAGAGTCAGAGTGGAGATTTAAAAAGTGCGGGAGCTGAGTGTCAGAGCGGAGAATAAAAAAGAAAGGGAGCTGAATGTCAGGGCGGAGATTTAAAAAGATTGGGAACTGAGAGTCAGAGCGGAGATTTAAAAAGAGCAGGAGCTGTGAGTTAGAGCGGAAAATTAAAAAGAGTGGGAGCTGAGAATCAAAGCTGTGATTACTAAAGAGCAGGAGCTGAGATTCAGAGTGGAGATTTAAAAAGAGCAGGAGCTGAGAGCGTAGGGACTTAAGAAGAGCACAAGCTGAGAGTCAGAGCAGAGATTTATAAATCGCGGGAGCTGAGATTTAGTGCGGAGATTGAAAAAGAGCGGGAGCTGAGAGTGAGAGCGGAGATTTAAAAAGAGCGGGAGCTGACATTCAGAGCGGAGATTTTAAAAGAGCGGGAGCTGAGGGTCAGAGTGGAGATTTAAAAATAGCGGGAGCTGAGAGTCTGAGCAGTGATTTAAAAACATCGGGAGCTGAGACTCAGAGCAGAGATTTAAAAAGAGCGGGGTCTGAGAATCAGAGTGTAGAATTAAAAGAGCGGGAGCTGAGAGTCAGAGTGGAAATTTAAAAAGAAAGGGAGCTTAGTGTCAGGGCGGAGATTTTAAAAGATCGGGAACTGAGAGTCAGAGCACAGATTTAAAAGAGCAAGAGCTGTGAGTTAGAGTGGAAAATTAAAAAGAGCGGGAGCTGAGAATCAAAGCGGTGATTTAAAATGAGAAGGAGCTGAGATTCAGAGTGGAGATTTAAAAAGAGCAGGAGCTGAGAGAGTAGAGACTTAAGAAGAGCACGAGCTGAGAGTCAGAGTGGAGATTTATAAACCGCAGGAGCTGCGAGTTAGTGCGGAGATTGAAAAAGAGCAGGAGCTGAGAGTGAAAGCGGAGATTTAAAAAGAGCAGAAGCTGACATTCACAGCGGAGATTTAAAAAGAGCTGGAGCCGAGAGTCAGAGCGGAGATTTATAGAGGGCGCAACTGCAAGTCAGAACAGAGATTTACAAATTGGGGGAGCTGAGAGTCAGAGCAGAGATTTAAAGAGGGAAGGACTTTAGAGTCAGAGCAAAGATTTATAAACAGCGGGAGCTGACATTCAGAGCAGAGATTTAAAAAGAGCGGGAGCTGACATTCAGAGTGGAGATTTAAAAAGAGCGGGAGAGTCTGAGCAGAGATTTAAAAAGAGTGGGAGCTGAGTTGCAGAGATTTAAATAGAGCGGGCTCTTAGGGGCAGAGCGGAGATTTAAAAGATCACGAGCTGAGAGTTAGAGCAGAGATTTAAAAACAGTGGGAGCTGAGAGTCAGAACGGAGATGTATAAAGAGCGGGAGCTGAGAGTCAGAGCGGTGATTTAAAAAGACTGAGAACTGAGAGTCACAGCGGAGATTTATATCGAGCGGGAGCTGAGGGCCAGTGCAGACATTTAAAATGAGAGGGAGCTGAAATTCAGTGTGCAGATTTATAAATAGCGGGAGCTGAGAGTCTGAGCGGAGATGTAAAAAGAGTGGGCGCTGAGAGCCAGAGCAGAGATTTATAAAGAGCGGGAGTTGGGAGAGCAGAGATTTAAAAAGTGCGGGGTCTGAGAATCAGAGTGTAGAATTAAAAAGCGCAGAAACTGAGAGTCAGAGCACAGATTTAAAAAGAGCGGAAGCTGAGAGTCTGAGCGGTGATTTAAAAACAGTGGAAGCTGAGAGTCAGAGCGTAGATTTATAAAGAGCGGGAGCTGAGGGTCAGTGCAGAGATTTAAAATAAGAGGGAGCTGAGATTCAGAGTGCAGATTTATAAAGAGCGGGAGCTGAGATTCTCAGCGGAGATGTAAAAAGAGTGGGAGATGATAGGCCGAGCAGAGATTTATAAAAAGCAGGAGCTGAGATTCAGAGTGGAGATTTAAAAAGGGCAGGAGCTGAGAGAGTGGAGTTTTAAAAATACCGGGAGCTGAGAGTCAGTGCAGAGATTTAAAAAGAGCGGGATCTGAGAGTCAGAATGGAGATGCATAAAGAGCAAGAACTGAGAGAGCGGTGACTATAAATAGTGGGAGCTGAAAATCAGAGTGGAGATTTAAAAAGAGCAGGAGCTGAGAGAGTGGAGATTTAAATAGAGCGGGAGCTGAGAGAGTAGAGACTTAAGAAGACCACGAGCTGAGAGTCAGAGTGGAGATTTATAAATCACGGGTGCTGAGAGTTAGTGCGGAGATTGTAAAAGAGCGGGAGCTGAAATTCAGTGTGCAGATTTATAAATAGCGGGAGCTGAGAGTCTGAGCGGAGATGTAAAAAGAGTGGGAGCTGAGAGCCAGAGCAGAGATTTATAAAGAGCGGGAGTTGGGAGAGCGGAGATTTAAAAAGTGCGGGGTCTGAGAATCAGAGTGTAGAATTAAAAAGAGCGGGAGCTGAGAGTCAGAGTGGAGATTTAAAAAGTGCGGGAGCTGAGTGTCAGAGCGGAGATTTAAAAAGAAAGGGAGCTGAATGTCAGGGCGGAGATTTAAAAAGATGGCGAACTGAGAGTCAGAGTGGAGATTTAAAAAGAGCAGGAGCTGTGAGTTAGAGTGGAAAATTAAAAACAGCGGGAGCTGAGAATCAAAGCGGTGATTTATAAAGAGCAGGAGCTGAGATTCAGAGTGGAGATTTAAAAAGAGCAGGAGCTGAGAGAGTAGGGACTTAAGAAGAGCATGAGCTGAGAGTCAGAGCAGAGATTTATAAATCGCGGGAGCTGAGATTTAGTGCGGAGATTGAAAAAGAGCGGGAGCTGAGAGTGAGAGCGGAGATTTTAAAAGAGCGGGAGCTGACATTCAGAGCAGAGATTTAAAAAGAGCGGGAGCTGACATTCAGAGTGGAGATTTAAAAAGAGCGGGAGCTGAGGGTCAGAGTGGAGATTTAAAAATAGTGGGAGTTTATAGTTTGACAGAGATTTAAAGACATCGGGAGCTGAGACACAGAGCAGAGCTTTAAAAATAGCGGGAGCTGGGAGAGCGGAGATTTAAAAATGCGGATTCTAAGTATCAGAGTGTAGAATTAAAAGAGCGGGAGCTGAGAGTCAGAGTGGAAATTTAAAAAGAGCGGGAGGTGAGAGTCAGAGCAGAGATTTAAAAAGAAAGGGAGCTTAGTGTCAGGGCGGAGATTTTAAAAGATCGGGAACTGAGAGTCAGAGCGGAGATTTAAAAAGAGCAGGAGCTGTGAGTTAGAGTGGAAAATTAAAAAGAGCGGGAGCTGAGAATCAAAGCGGTGATTTAAAATGAGAAGGAGCTGAGATTCAGAGTGGAGATTTAAAAAGAGCAGGAGCTGAGAGAGTAGAGACTTAAGAAGAGCACGAGCTGAGATTCAGAGTGCAGATTTAAAAAGAGCAGGAGCTGAGAGAGTAGAGACTTAAGAAGAGCATGAGCTGAGATTCAGAGTGCAGATTTAAAAAGAGCAGGAGCTGAGAGTCAGGGCGGGGATTTAGAAACAGCTGGAGCTGAGAGCCAGAGTGGAGAGTTAAAAAGAACGGGAGCTGAGAGCCAGAGCGGAGAGTTAAAAAGAACGGGAGCTGAGAGCCAGAGCGGAGAGTTAAAAAGCGCGGGAGCTGAGATTCAGAGTGCAGATTTAAAAAGAGTGGCAGCTGAGAGTCAGGGTGGAGATATATAAAGAGTAGGACTTGGGAGAGCAGAGATTATAAATAGTGGGAGCTGAGATTCAGAGTGAAGATTTAAAAAGAGCAGGAGCTGACAGAGTGGAGATTTAAATACAGCAGGAGCTGAGAGTAGAGACTTAAGAAGAGCACGAGCTGAGAGTCAGAGCGGTGATTTAAAAAGACTGGGAACTGAGAGTCACAGCAGAGATTTGTATCGAGCAGGAGCTGGGGGCCAGTGCAGACATTTAAAATGAGAGGGAGCTGAAATTCAGAGTGCAGATTTATAAATAGTGGGAGCTGAGAGTCTGAGCGGAGATGTAAAAAGAGTAGGAGCTGAGAGCCAGAGCAGAGATTTATAAAGAGCGGGAGTTGGGAGAACGGAGATTTAAAAAGTGCGGGGTCTGAGAATCAGAGTGTAGAACTAAAAAGAGCGGAAGCTGAGAGTCAGAGTGGAGATTTAAAAAGTGCGGGAGCTGAGTGTCAGAGCGGAGAATAAAAAAGAAAGGGAGCTGAATGTCAGGGCGGAGATTTAAAAAGATTGGGAACTGAGTCAGAGCGGAGATTTAAAAAGAGCAGGAGCTGTGAGTTAGAGCGGAAAATTAAAAAGAGCGGGAGCTGAGAATCAAAGCTGTGATTACTAAAGAGCAGGAGCTGAGATTCAGAGAGGAGATTTAAAAAGAGCAGGAGCTGAGCGAGTAGGGACTTAAGAAGAGCACAAGCTGAGAGTCAGAGCAGAGATTTATAAATCGCGGGAGCTGAGATTTAGTGCGGAGATTGAAAAAGAGCGGGAGCTGAGAGTGAGAGCGGAGATTTAAAAAGAGCGGGAGCTGACATTCAGAGCGGAGATTTTAAAATAGCGGGAGCTGAGGGTCAGAGTGGAGATTTAAAAATAGCGGGAGCTGAGAGTCTGAGCAGAGATTTAAAAAGAGTGGGAGCTGAGTTGGCAGAGATTTAAATAGAGCGAGGTCTTATGGTCAGAGCGGAGATTTAAAAGATCACGAGCTGAGAGTTAGAGCAGACATTTAAAAACAGTGGGAGCTGAGAGTCAGAGCGGAGATTTATAAAGGACGGGAGCTGAGTGTCAGAACAGAGATTTATAACTAGCACGAGATGACAGTGAGAGTGGAGATTTAAAATTAGCGGGAGCTGAGATTCAGAGTGCAGATTGAAAAAGAGCAGGAGCTGAGAGTCAGGGTGGAGATTTATAAAGAGCTGGAGCTGAGAGTCAGAGCGGAGATTTAAAAAGAGCGGAAGCTGAGAGTCAGAGCACAGGTTTAAAAAGAGCGGAAGCTGAGAGTCTGAGCGGTGATTAAAAAAGAGTGGGAGCTGAGAGTCAGAGCGGAGAGTTAAAAAGAGCGGAAGCTGAGAGTCTGAGCGGTGATTTAAAAACAGTGGGAGCTGAGAGTCAGAGCGGAGATTTATAAAGAGTGGGAGCTGAGGGTCAGTGCAGAGATTGAAAATGAGAGGGAGCTGAGATACAGAGTGCAGGTTTATAAAGAGCGGGAGCTGAGAGTCTCAGCGGAGATGTAAAAAGAGTGGGAGCTGAGAGGCCGAGCAGAGTTTTTTAAAGAGCAGGAGCTGAGATTCAGAGTGAAGATTTAAAAAGGGCAGGAGCTGAGAGAGTGGAGTTTTAAAAATACCGGGAGCTGAGAGTCAGTGCATAGATTTAAAAAGAGCGGGATCTGAGATTCAGAACGGAGATGCATAAAGAGCACGAACTGAGAGAGCGGTGACTATAAATAGAGGGAGCTGAAAATCAGAGTGGAGATTTAAAAAGAGCAGGAGCTGAGAGAGTGGAGATTTAAATAGAGCGGGAGCTGAGAGAGTATAGACTTAAGAAGAGCACGAGCTGAGAGTCAGAGCGGAGATTTATAAATCACGGGAGCTGAGAGTTAGTGCGGAGATTGTAAAAGAGCGGGAGCTGAGAGTCAGAGCGGAGATTTATATCGAGCGGGAGCTGAGGGCCAGTGCAGACATTTAAAATGAGAGGGAGCTGAAATTCAGTGTGCAGATTTATAAATAGCGGGAGCTGAGAGTCTGAGCGGAGATGTAAAAAGAGTAGGAGCTGAGAGCCAGAGCAGAGATTTATAAAGAGCGGGAGTTGGGAGAGCGGAGATTTAAAAAGTGCGGGGTCTGAGAATCAGAGTGTAGAATTAAAAAGAGCGGAAGCTGAGAGTCAGAGTGGAGATTTAAAAAGTGCGGGAGCTGAGTGTCAGAGCGGAGAATAAAAAAGAAAGGGAGCTGAATGTCAGGGCGGAGATTTAAAAAGATTGGGAAATGAGAGTCAGAGTGGAGATTTAAAAAGTGCGGGAGCTGAGTGTCAGAGTGGAGATTTAAAAAGAAAGAGAGCTGAATGTCAGGGCGGAGATTTAAAAAGATTGCGAACTGAGAGTCAGAGCAGAGATTTAAAAAGAGCAGGAGCTGAGAATCAAAGCGGTGATTTATAAAGAGCAGGAGCTGAGATTCAGAGTGGAGATTTAAAAAGAGCAGGAGCTGAGCGAGTAGGGACTTAAGAAGAGCACGAGCTGAGAGTCAGAGTGGAGATTTATAAATCGCGGGAGCTGAGATTTAGTGCGGAGATTGAAAAAGAGCTGGAGCTGAGAGCGAGAGCGGAGATTTAAAAAGAGCAGAAGCTGACATTCAGAGCGGAGATTTAAAAAGAGAGGGAGCTGAGGGTCAGAGTAGTGATTTAAAAATAGCGGGAGTTTATAGTTTGACAGAGATTTAAAGACATCGGCAGCTGAGACACAGAGCAGAGCTTTAAAAAGAGCGGGAGCTGGGAGAGCGGAAATTTAAAAATGTGGGTTCTAAGTATCAGAGTGTAGAATTAAAAGAGCGGGAGCTGAGAGTCAGAGTGGAAATTTAAAAAGAGAGGGAAGGTGAGAGTCAGAGCAGAGATTTAAAAAGAAAGGGAGCTTAGTGTCAGGGCGGAGATTTAAAAAGATCGGGAACTGAGAGTCAGAGTGGAGATTTAAAAAGAGCAGGAGCTGTGAGTTAGAGCGGAAAATTAAAAAGAGCGGGAGCTGAGAATCAAAGCTGTGATTTAAAAAGAGCAGGAGCTGAGATTCAGAGTGGAGATTTAAAAAGAGCAGGAGCTGAGAGAGTAGGGACTTAAGAAGAGCACAAGCTGAGTGTCAGAGCAGAGATTTATAAATCGCGGGAGCTAAGATTTAGTGCGGAGATTGAAAAAGAGCTGGAGCTGAGAGTGAGAGCGGAGATTTAAAAAGAGCGGGAGCTGACATTCAGAGTGGAGATTTTAAAAGAGCAGGAGCTGAGGGTCAGAGTGGAGATTTAAAAAATGCGGGGTCTGAGAATCAGCGTGTAGAATTAAAAGAGCAGGAGCTGAGAGTCAGAGTGGAAATTTACAGAGAGCGCAAATGCGAGTCAGAACAGAGATTTACAAATTGGGGGAACTGAGAGTCAGAGCAGAGATTTAAAGAGGGAAGGAATTTAGAGTCAGAGCAAAGATTTATAAACAGCGGGAGCTGACATTCAGAGTGGAGATTTAAAAAGAGCGGGAGAGTCTGAGCAGAGATTTAAAAAGAGTGGGAGCTGAGTTGGCAGAGATTTAAATAGAGCGGGCTCTTAGGGGCAGAGCGGAGATTTAAAAGATCGCGAGCTGAGAGTTAGAGCAGAGATTTAAAAACAGTGGGAGCTGAGAGTCAGAGCGGAGATTTATAAAAGGCGGGAGCTGAGAGTCAGAACAGAGATTTATAAATAGCACGAGATGACAGTGAGAGTGGAGATTTAAAATTAGCGGGAGCTGAGAGTCAGAGTGCAGATTTAAAAAGAGCAGGAGCTGAGAGTCAGGGCGGAGATTTATAAAGAGCTGGAGCTGAGAGTCAGAGCGGAGATTTAAAAAGAAATGGAGCTGAGAGCCATAGAGGAGAGTTAAAAAGAGCGGAAGCTGAGAGTCAGAGCACAGATTTAAAAAGAGCGGAAGCTGAGAGTCTGAGCGGTGATTAAAAAAGAGTGGGTGCTGAGAGTCAGAGAGGAGATGTAAAAAGCGCGGGAGCTGAAAGTCAGAGCAGAGAGTTAAAAAGCGCGGGAGCTGAGAGTCAGAGCACAGATTTAAAAAGAGCGGAAGCTGAGAGTTAGAGTGGAAAATTAAAAAGAGCGGGAGCTGAGAATCAAAGCGGTGATTTATAAAGAGCAGGAGCTGAGATTCAGAGTGGAGATTTAAAAAGAGCAGGAGCTGAGAGAGTAGAGATTTAAGAAGAGCACGAGCTGAGAGTCAGAGTGGAGATTTATAAATCGCAGGAGCTGCGAGTTAGTGCGGAGATTGAAAAAGAGCAGGAGCTGAGAGTGAAAGCGGAGATTTAAAAAGAGCAGAAGCTGACATTCACAGCGGAGATTTAAAAAGAGCCGGAGCCGAGAGTCAGAGCGGAGATTTATAGAGGGCGCAAATGCGAGTCAGAACAGAGATTTACAAATTGGGGGAACTGAAAGTCAGAGCAGAGATTTAAAGAGGGAAGGACTTTAGAGTCAGAGCAAAGATTTATGAACAGCGGGCGCTGACATTCAGAGCAGAGATTTAAAAAGAGCTGGAGCTGACATTCAGAGTGGAGATTTAAAAAGAGCGGGAGAGTCTGAGCAGAGATTTAAAAAGAGTGGGAGCTGAGTTGGCAGAGATTTAAATAGAGCGGGCTCTTAGGGGCAGAGCGGAGATTTAAAAGATCACGAGCTGAGAGTTAGAGCAGAGATTTAAAAACAGTGGGAGCTGAGAGTCAGAGCGGAGATTTATAAAGGGCGGGAGTTGAGTGTCAGAACAGAGATTTATAACTAGCACGAGATGACAGTGAGAGTGGAGATTTAAAATTAGCGGGAGCTGAGATTCAGGGTGCAGATTTAAAAAGAGCAGGAGCTGAGAGTCAGGGTGGAGATTTATAAAGAGCTGGAGCTGAGAGTCAGAGCGGAGATTTAAAAAGAGCGGAAGCTGAGAGTCAGAGCACAGATTTAAAAAGAGCGGAAGCTGAGAGTCTGAGCGGTGATTAAAAAAGAGTGGGAGCTGAGAGTCAGAGCGGAGATTTAAAAAGAGCGGGAGCTGAGAGTCAGAGCACAGATTTAAAAAGAGCGGAAGCTGAGAGTCTGACCGGTGATTTAAAAACAGTGGGAGCTGAGAGTCAGAGTGCAGGTTTATAAAGAGCGGGAGCTGAGAGTCTCAGCGGAGATGTAAAAAGAGTGGGAGCTGAGAGGCCGAGCAGAGATTTATAAAGAGCAGGAGCTGAGATTCAGAGTGAAGATTTAAAAAGGGCAGGAGCTGAGAGAGTGGAGTTTTAAAAATACCGGGAGCTGAGAGTCATTGCATAGATTTAAAAAGAGCGGGATCTGAGAGTCAGAACGGAGATGCATAAAGAGCACGAACTGAGAGAGCGGTGACTATAAATAGAGGGAGCTGAAAATCAGAGTGGAGATTTAAAAAGAGCAGGAGCTGAGAGAGTGGAGATTTAAATAGAGCGGGAGCTGAGAGAGTAGAGACTTAAGAAGAGCACGAGCTGAGAGTCAGAGCGGAGATTTATAAATCACGGGAGCTGAGAGTTAGTGCGGAGATTGTAAAAGAGCGGGAGCTGAGAGTCAGAGCGGAGATTTAAAAAGAGCGGAAGCTGAGAGTCAGAGTGGTGATTTAAAAAGACTGGGAACTGAGAGTCACAGCGGAGATTTATATCGAGCGGGAGCTGAGGGCCAGTGCAGACATTTAAAATGAGAGGGAGCTGAAATTCAGTGTGCAGATTTATAAATAGCGGGAGCTGAGAGGCTGAACGGAGATTTAAAAAGAGTGGGAGCTGAGAGCCAGAGCAGAGATTTATAAAGAGCGGGAATTGGGAGAGCAGAGATTTAAAAAGTGCGGGGTCTGAGAATCAGAGTTTAGAATTAAAAAACGCGGAAGCTGAGCGTCAGAGCACAGATTTAAAAAGAGCGGAAGCTGAGAGTCTGAGCGGTGATTTAAAAACAGTGGAAGCTGAGAGTCAGAGCGTAGATTTATAAAGAGCGGGAGCTGAGGGTCAGTGCAGAGATTTAAAATAAGAGGGAGCTGAAATTCAGAGTGCAGATTTATAAAGAGCGGGAGCTGAGATTCTCAGCGGAGATGTAAAAAGAGTGGGAGCTGATAGGCCGAGCAGAGATTTATAAAAAGCAGGACCTGAGATTCAGAGTGGAGATTTAAAAAGGGCAGGAGCTGAGAGAGTGGAGTTTTAAAAATACCGGGAGCTGAGAGTCATTGCATAGATTTAAAAAGAGCAGGATCTGAGAGTCAGAACGGAGATGCATAAAGAGCACGAACTGAGAGAGCGTTGACTATAAATAGTGGGAGCTGAAAATCAGAGTGGAGATTTAAAAAGAGCAGGAGCTGAGAGGGTGGAGATTTAAATAGAGCGGGAGCTGAGAGAGTAGAGACTTAAGAAGAGCACGAGCTGAGAGTCCGGGCGGAGATTTATAAATCACGGGAGCTGAGAGTTAGTGCGGAGATTGTAAAAGAGCGGGAGCTGAGAGTCAGAGCGGAGATTTAAAAAGAGCGGGAGCTGAGAGTCAGAGCAGTGATTTAAAAAGTCTGGCAACTGAGAGTCACAGCAGAGATTGGTATCGAGCGGGAGCTGAGGGCCAGTGCAGACATTTAAAATGAGAGGGAGCTGAAATTCAGAGTGCCGATTTATAAATAGCGGGAGCTGAGTGTCTGAGCGGAGATGTAAAAAGAGTGGGAGCTGAGAGCCAGAGCAGAGATTTATAAAGAGTGGGAGTTGGGAGAGCGGAGATTTAAAAAGTGCGGGGTCTGAGAAGCAGAGTGTAGGATTAAAAAGAGCGGGAGCTGAGAGTCAGAGTGGCGATTTAAAAAGTGCGGGAGCTAATTGTCAGACTGGAGATTTAAAAAGAAAGGGAGCTGAATGTCAGGGCGGAGATTTAAAAAGATTGCGAACTGAGAGTCAGAGCAGAGATTTAAAAAGAGCAGGAGCTGTGAGTTAGAGTGGAAAATTAATAAGAGCGGGAGCTGAGAATCAAAGGGGTGATTTATAAAGAGCAGGAGCTGAGATTCAGAGTGGAGATTTAAAAAGAGCAGGAGCTGAGAGAGTAGGGACTTAAGAAGAGCACGAGCTGAGATTCAGAGTGGAGATTTATAAATCGCGGGAGCTGAGATTTAATGCGGAGATTGAAAAAGAGCTGGAGCTGAGAGTGAGAGCGGAGATTTAAAAAGAGCAGAAGCTGACATTCAGAGCAGAGATTTAAAAAGAGCGGGAGCTGACATTCAGAGCGGAGATTTAAAAAGAGCGGGAGCTGAGGGTCAGAGTGGAGATTTAAAAATAGTGGGAGTTTATAGTTTGACAGAGATTTAAAGACATCGGGAGCTGAGACACAGAGCAGAGCTTTAAAAAGAGCAGGAGCTGGGAGAGCGGAGATTTAAAAATGTGGGTTCTAAGTATCAGAGTGTAGAATTAAAAGAGCGGGAGCTGAGAGTCAGAGTGGAAATTTAAAAAGAGCGGGAGGTGAGAGTCAGAGCAGAGATTTAAAAAGAAAGGGAGCTTAGTGTCAGGGCGGAGATTTAAAAAGATCGGGAACTGAGAGTCAGAGCGGAGATTTAAAAAGAGCAGGAGCTGTGAGTTAGAGTGGAAAATTAAAAAGAGCGGGAGCTGAGAATCAAAGCGGTGATTTAAACGAAGAAGGAGCAGAGATTCAGAGTGGAGATTTAAAAAGAGCAGGAGCTGAGAGTCAGGGCGGAGAGTTAAAAAGAACGGGAGCTGAGAGCCAGAGCGGAGAGTTAAAAAGCGCGGGAGCTGAGATTCAGAGTGCAGATTTAAAAAGTGTGGCAGCTGAGAGTCAGGGTGGAGATATATAAAGAGCAGGACTTGGGAGAGCGCTGATTATAAATAGTGGGAGCTGAGATTCAGAGTGGAGATTTAAAAAGAGCAGGAGCTGACAGAGAGGAGATTTAAATACAGCAGGAGCTGAGAGAGTAGAGATTTAAGAAGAGCACGAGCTGAGAGTCAGAGCGGAGATTTAAAAAGAGCGGGAGCTGAGAGTCAGAGCAGTGATTTATAAAGACTGGGAACTGAGAGTCACAGCGGAGATTTGTATCGAGCGGGAGCCGAGGGCCAGTGCAGACATTTAAAATGAGAGGGAGCTGAATTTCAGAGTGCAGATTTATAAATAGCGGGAGCTGAGAGTCTGAGCGGAGATGTAAAAAGAGTGGGAGCTGAGAGCCAGAACAGAGATTTATAAAGAGCGGGAGTTGGGAGAGCAGAGATTTAAAAAGTGCGGGGTCTGAGAATCAGAGTGTAGAATTAAAAAGAGCGGGAGCTGAGAGTCAGAATGGAGATTTAAAAAGTGCGGGAGCTGAGTGTCAGAGTGGAGATTTAAAAAGAAAGGGAGCTTAGTGTCAGGGCGGAGATTTTAAAAGATCGGGAACTGAGAGTCAGAGCCGAGATTTAAAAAGAGCAGGAGCTGTGAGTTAGAGTGGAAAATTAAAAAGAGCGGGAGCTGAGAATCAAAGCGGTGATTTAAAATGAGAAGGAGCTGAGATTCAGAGTGGAGATTTAAAAAGAGCAGGAGCTGAGAGATTAGAGACTTAAGAAGAGCACGAGCTGAGAGTCAGAGTGGAGATTTATAAATCGCAGGAGCTGCGAGTTAGTGCGGAGATTGAAAAAGAGCAGGAGCTGAGAGTGAAAGCGGAGATTTAAAAAGAGCAGAAGCTGACATTCACAGCGGAGATTTAAAAAGAGCCGGAGCCAAGAGTCAGAGCGGAGATTTATAGAGGGCGCAAATGCGAGTCAGAACAGAGATTTACAAATTGGGGGAACTGAGAGTCAGAGCAGAGATTTAAAGAGGGAAGGACTTTAGAGTCAGAGCAAAGATTTATAAACAGCGGGAGCTGACATTCAGAGCAGAGATTTAAAAAGAGCGGAAGCTGACATTCAGAGTGGAGATTTAAAAAGAGCGGGAGAGTCTGAGCAGAGATTTAAAAAGAGTGGGAGTTGAGTTGGCAGAGATTTAAATAGAGCGGGCTCTTAGGGGCAGAGCGGAGATTTAAAAAGATCACGAGCTGAGAGTTAGATCAGAGATTTAAAAACAGTGGGAGCTGAGAGTCAGAGCGGAGATTTATAAAAGCGGGAGCTGAGAGTCAGAACAGAGATTTATAAATAGCACGAGATGACAGTGAGAGTGGAGATTTAAAATTAGCGGGAGCTGAGATTCAGAGTGCAGATTTAAAAAGAGCAGGAGCTGAGAGTCAGTGCGGAGATTTATAAAGAGCTGGAGCTGAGAGTCAGAGCGGAGATTTAAAAAGAAAGGGAGCTGAGAGCCATAGCGGAGAGTTAAAAAAAGCGGAAGCTGAGAGTCAGAGCACAGATTTAAAAAGAGCGGAAGATGAGAGTCTGAGCGGTGATTTAAAAAGAGTGGGAGCTGAGAGTCAGTGCGGAGATTTATAAAGAGCGGGAGCTGAGGGTGAGTGCAGAGATTTAAAATGAGAGGAGGCTGAGAGTCAGAGTGCAGATTCATAAAGAGTGGGAGCTGAGAGTCTCAGCGGAGATGTAAAAAGAGTGGGAGCTGAGAGGTCAAGCAGAGATTTATAAAGAGCAGGAGCTGAGATTCAGAGTGGAGATTTAAAAAGGGCAGGAGCTGAGAGAGTGGAGTTTTAAAAATACCGGGAGCTGAGCGTCAGTGCATAGATTTAAAAAGAGCGGGATCTGAGAGTCAGAACGGAGATGCATAAAGAGCACGCACTGAGAGAGCGGTGACTATAAATAGTGGGAGCTGAAAATCAGAGTGGAGATTTATAAAGAGCAGGAGCTGAGATTCAGAGTGGAGATTTAAAAAGAGCAGGAGCTGAGAGAATAGGGACTTAAGAAGAGCATGAGCTGAGAGTCAGAGCAGAGATTTATAAATCGCGGGAGCTGAGATTTAGTGCGGAGATTGAAAAAGAGCGGGAGCTGAGAGTGAGAGCGGAGATTTTAAAAGAGCGGGAGCTGACATTCAGAGCATAGATTTAAAAAGAGCGGGAGCTGACATTCAGAGTGGAGATTTAAAAAGAGCGGGAGCTGAGGGTCAGAGTGGAGATTTAAAAATAGTGGGAGTTTATAGTTTGACAGAGATTTAAAGACATCGGGAGCTGAGACACAGAGCAGAGCTTTAAAAATAGCGGGAGCTGGGAGAGCGGAGATTTAAAAATGCGGATTCTAAGTATCAGAGTGTAGAATTAAAAGAGCGGGAGCTGAGAGTCAGAGTGGAAATTTAAAAAGAGCGGGAGGTGAGAGTCAGAGCAGAGATTTAAAAAGAAAGGGAGCTTAGTGTCAGGGCGGAGATTTAAAAAGATCGGGAACTGAGAGTCAGAGCGGAGATTTAAAAAGAGCAGGAGCTGTGAGTTAGAGTGGAAAATTAAAAAGAGCGGGAGCTGAGAATCAAAGCGGTGATTTAAAATGAGAAGGAGCTGAGATTCAGAGTGGAGATTTAAAAAGAGCAGGAGCTGAGAGAGTAGAGACTTAAGAAGAGCATGAGCTGAGATTCAGAGTGCAGATTTAAAAAGAGCAGGAGCTGAGAGTCAGGGCGGGGATTTAGAAACAGCTGGAGCTGAGAGCCAGAGTGGAGAGTTAAAAAGAACGGGAGCTGAGAGCCAGAGCGGAGAGTTAAAAAGCGCGGGAGCTGAGATTCAGAGTGCAGATTTAAAAAGAGTGGCAGCTGAGAGTCAGGGTGGAGATATATAAAGAGTAGGACTTGGGAGAGCAGAGATTATAAATAGTGGGAGCTGAGATTCAGAGTGAAGATTTAAAAAGAGCAGGAGCTGACAGAGTGGAGATTTAAATACAGCAGGAGCTGAGAGTAGAGACTTAAGAAGAGCACGAGCTGAGAGTCAGAGCGGTGATTTAAAAAGACTGGGAACTGAGAGTCACAGCAGAGATTTGTATCGAGCAGGAGCTGGGGGCCAGTGCAGACATTTAAAATGAGAGGGAGCTGAAATTCAGAGTGCAGATTTATAAATAGCGGGAGCTGAGAGTCTGAGCGGAGATGTAAAAAGAGTAGGAGCTGAGAGCCAGAGCAGAGATTTATAAAGAGCGGGAGTTGGGAGAACGGAGATTTAAAAAGTGCGGGGTCTGAGAATCAGAGTGTAGAACTAAAAAGAGCGGAAGCTGAGAGTCAGAGTGGAGATTTAAAAAGTGCGGGAGCTGAGTGTCAGAGCGGAGAATAAAAAAGAAAGGGAGCTGAATGTCAGGGCGGAGATTTAAAAAGATTGGGAACTGAGAGTCAGAGCGGAGATTTAAAAAGAGCAGGAGCTGTGAGTTAGAGCGGAAAATTAAAAAGAGCGGGAGCTGAGAATCAAAGCTGTGATTACTAAAGAGCAGGAGCTGAGATTCAGAGTGGAGATTTAAAAAGAGCAGGAGCTGAGAGAGTAGGGACTTAAGAAGAGCACAAGCTGAGAGTCAGAGCAGAGATTTATAAATCGCGGGAGCTGAGATTTAGTGCGGAGATTGAAAAAGAGCGGGAGCTGAGAGTGAGAGCGGAGATTTAAAAAGAGCGGGAGCTGACATTCAGAGCGGAGATTTTAAAAGAGCGGGAGCTGAGGGTCAGAGTGGAGATTTAAAAATAGCGGGAGCTGAGAGTCTGAGCAGTGATTTAAAAACATCGGGAGCTGAGACTCAGAGCAGAGATTTAAAAACAGCGGGGTCTGAGAATCAGAGTGTAGAATTAAAAGAGCGGGAGCTGAGAGTCAGAGTGGAAATTTAAAAAGAAAGGGAGCTTAGTGTCAGGGCGGAGATTTTAAAAGATCGGGAACTGAGAGTCAGAGCACAGATTTAAAAGAGCAAGAGCTGTGAGTTAGAGTGGAAAATTAAAAAGAGCGGGAGCTGAGAATCAAAGCGGTGATTTAAAATGAGAAGGAGCTGAGATTCAGAGTGGAGATTTAAAAAGAGCAGGAGCTGAGAGAGTAGAGACTTAAGAAGAGCACGAGCTGAGAGTCAGAGTGGAGATTTATAAACCGCAGGAGCTGCGAGTTAGTGCGGAGATTGAAAAAGAGCAGGAGCTGAGAGTGAAAGCGGAGATTTAAAAAGAGCAGAAGCTGACATTCACAGCGGAGATTTAAAAAGAGCTGGAGCCGAGAGTCAGAGCGGAGATTTATAGAGGGCGCAACTGCAAGTCAGAACAGAGATTTACAAATTGGGGGAGCTGAGAGTCAGAGCAGAGATTTAAAGAGGGAAGGACTTTAGAGTCAGAGCAAAGATTTATAAACAGCGGGAGCTGACATTCAGAGCAGAGATTTAAAAAGAGCGGGAGCTGACATTCAGAGTGGAGATTTAAAAAGAGCGGGAGAGTCTGAGCAGAGATTTAAAAAGAGTGGGAGCTGAGTTGGCAGAGATTTAAATAGAGCGGGCTCTTAGGGGCAGAGCGGAGATTTAAAAGATCACGAGCTGAGAGTTAGAGCAGAGATTTAAAAACAGTGGGAGCTGAGAGTCAGAACGGAGATTTATAAAGAGCGGGAGCTGAGAGTCAGAGCGGTGATTTAAAAAGACTGAGAACTGAGAGTCACAGCGGAGATTTATATCGAGCGGGAGCTGAGGGCCAGTGCAGACATTTAAAATGAGAGGGAGCTGAAATTCAGTGTGCAGATTTATAAATAGCGGGAGCTGAGAGTCTGAGCGGAGATGTAAAAAGAGTGGGCGCTGAGAGCCAGAGCAGAGATTTATAAAGAGCGGGAGTTGGGAGAGCAGAGATTTAAAAAGTGCGGGGTCTGAGAATCAGAGTGTAGAATTAAAAAGCGCAGAAACTGAGAGTCAGAGCACAGATTTAAAAAGAGCGGAAGCTGAGAGTCTGAGCGGTGATTTAAAAACAGTGGAAGCTGAGAGTCAGAGCGTAGATTTATAAAGAGCGGGAGCTGAGGGTCAGTGCAGAGATTTAAAATAAGAGGGAGCTGAGATTCAGAGTGCAGATTTATAAAGAGCGGGAGCTGAGATTCTCAGCGGAGATGTAAAAAGAGTGGGAGATGATAGGCCGAGCAGAGATTTATAAAAAGCAGGAGCTGAGATTCAGAGTGGAGATTTAAAAAGGGCAGGAGCTGAGAGAGTGGAGTTTTAAAAATACCGGGAGCTGAGAGTCATTGCATAGATTTAAAAAGAGCGGGATCTGAGAGTCAGAATGGAGATGCATAAAGAGCAAGAACTGAGAGAGCGGTGACTATAAATAGTGGGAGCTGAAAATCAGAGTGGAGATTTAAAAAGAGCAGTAGCTGAGAGAGTGGAGATTTAAATAGAGCGGGAGCTGAGAGAGTAGAGACTTAAGAAGACCACGAGCTGAGAGTCAGAGTGGAGATTTATAAATCACGGGTGCTGAGAGTTAGTGCGGAGATTGTAAAAGAGCGGGAGCTGAAATTCAGTGTGCAGATTTATAAATAGCGGGAACTGAGAGTCTGAGCGGAGATGTAAAAAGAGTGGGAGCTGAGAGCCAGAGCAGAGATTTATAAAGAGCGGGAGTTGGGAGAGCGGAGATTTAAAAAGTGCGGGGTCTGAGAATCAGAGTGTAGAATTAAAAAGAGCGGGAGCTGAGAGTCAGAGTGGAGATTTAAAAAGTGCGGGAGCTGAGTGTCAGAGCGGAGATTTAAAAAGAAAGGGAGCTGAATGTCAGGGCGGAGATTTAAAAAGATGGCGAACTGAGAGTCAGAGTGGAGATTTAAAAAGAGCAGGAGCTGTGAGTTAGAGTGGAAAATTAAAAACAGCGGGAGCTGAGAATCAAAGCGGTGATTTATAAAGAGCAGGAGCTGAGATTCAGAGTGGAGATTTAAAAAGAGCAGGAGCTGAGAGAGTAGGGACTTAAGAAGAGCATGAGCTGAGAGTCAGAGCAGAGATTTATAAATCGCGGGAGCTGAGATTTAGTGCGGAGATTGAAAAAGAGCGGGAGCTGAGAGTGAGAGCGGAGATTTTAAAAGAGCGGGAGCTGACATTCAGAGCAGAGATTTAAAAAGAGCGGGAGCTGACATTCAGAGTGGAGATTTAAAAAGAGCGGGAGCTGAGGGTCAGAGTGGAGATTTAAAAATAGTGGGAGTTTATAGTTTGACAGAGATTTAAAGACATCGGGAGCTGAGACACAGAGCAGAGCTTTAAAAATAGCGGGAGCTGGGAGAGCGGAGATTTAAAAATGCGGATTCTAAGTATCAGAGTGTAGAATTAAAAGAGCGGGAGCTGAGAGTCAGAGTGGAAATTTAAAAAGAGCGGGAGGTGAGAGTCAGAGCAGAGATTTAAAAAGAAAGGGAGCTTAGTGTCAGGGCGGAGATTTTAAAAGATCGGGAACTGAGAGTCAGAGCGGAGATTTAAAAAGAGCAGGAGCTGTGAGTTAGAGTGGAAAATTAAAAAGAGCGGGAGCTGAGAATCAAAGCGGTGATTTAAAATGAGAAGGAGCTGAGATTCAGAGTGGAGATTTAAAAAGAGCAGGAGCTGAGAGAGTAGAGACTTAAAAAGAGCACGAGCTGAGATTCAGAGTGCAGATTTAAAAAGAGCAGGAGCTGAGAGAGTAGAGACTTAAGAAGAGCATGAGCTGAGATTCAGAGTGCAGATTTAAAAAGAGCAGGAGCTGAGAGTCAGGGCGGGGATTTAGAAACAGCTGGAGCTGAGAGCCAGAGTGGAGAGTTAAAAAGAACGGGAGCTGAGAGCCAGAGCGGAGAGTTAAAAAGAACAGGAGCTGAGAGCCAGAGCGGAGAGTTAAAAAGCGCGGGAGCTGAGATTCAGAGTGCAGATTTAAAAAGAGTGGCAGCTGAGAGTCAGGGTGGAGATATATAAAGAGTAGGACTTGGGAGAGCAGAGATTATAAATAGTGGGAGCTGAGATTCAGAGTGAAGATTTAAAAAGAGCAGGAGCTGACAGAGTGGAGATTTAAATACAGCAGGAGCTGAGAGTAGAGACTTAAGAAGAGCACGAGCTGAGAGTCAGAGCGGTGATTTAAAAAGACTGGGAACTGAGAGTCACAGCAGAGATTTGTATCGAGCAGGAGCTGGGGGCCAGTGCAGACATTTAAAATGAGAGGGAGCTGAAATTCAGAGTGCAGATTTATAAATAGTGGGAGCTGAGAGTCTGAGCGGAGATGTAAAAAGAGTAGGAGCTGAGAGCCAGAGCAGAGATTTATAAAGAGCGGGAGTTGGGAGAACGGAGATTTAAAAAGTGCGGGGTCTGAGAATCAGAGTGTAGAACTAAAAAGAGCGGAAGCTGAGAGTCAGAGTGGAGATTTAAAAAGTGCGGGAGCTGAGTGTCAGAGCGGAGAATAAAAAAGAAAGGGAGCTGAATGTCAGGGCGGAGATTTAAAAAGATTGGGAACTGAGAGTCAGAGCGGAGATTTAAAAAGAGCAGGAGCTGTGTGTTAGAGCGGAAAATTAAAAAGAGCGGGAGCTGAGAATCAAAGCTGTGATTACTAAAGAGCAGGAGCTGAGATTCAGAGAGGAGATTTAAAAAGAGCAGGAGCTGAGCGAGTAGGGACTTAAGAAGAGCACAAGCTGAGAGTCAGAGCAGAGATTTATAAATCGCGGGAGCTGAGATTTAGTGCGGAGATTGAAAAAGAGCGGGAGCTGAGAGTGAGAGCGGAGATTTAAAAAGAGCGGGAGCTGACATTCAGAGCGGAGATTTTAAAATAGCGGGAGCTGAGGGTCAGAGTGGAGATTTAAAAATAGTGGGAGCTGAGAGTCTGAGCAGAGATTTAAAAAGAGTGGGAGCTGAGTTGGCAGAGATTTAAATAGAGCGAGGTCTTATGGTCAGAGCGGAGATTTAAAAGATCACGAGCTGAGAGTTAGAGCAGAGATTTAAAAACAGTGGGAGCTGAGAGTCAGAGCGGAGATTTATAAAGGACGGGAGCTGAGTGTCAGAACAGAGATTTATAACTAGCACGAGATGACAGTGAGAGTGGAGATTTAAAATTAGCGGGAGCTGAGATTCAGAGTGCAGATTGAAAAAGAGCAGGAGCTGAGAGTCAGGGTGGAGATTTATAAAGAGCTGGAGCTGAGAGTCAGAGCGGAGATTTAAAAAGAGCGGAAGCTGAGAGTCAGAGCACAGGTTTAAAAAGAGCGGAAGCTGAGAGTCTGAGCGGTGATTAAAAAAGAGTGGGAGCTGAGAGTCAGAGCGGAGAGTTAAAAAGAGCGGAAGCTGAGAGTCTGAGCGGTGATTTAAAAACAGTGGGAGCTGAGAGTCAGAGCGGAGATTTATAAAGAGTGGGAGCTGAGGGTCAGTGCAGAGATTGAAAATGAGAGGGAGCTGAGATACAGAGTGCAGATTTATAAAGAGCGGGAGCTGAGAGTCTCAGCGGAGATGTAAAAAGAGTGGGAGCTGAGAGGCCGAGCAGAGTTTTTTAAAGAGCAGGAGCTGAGATTCAGAGTGGAGATTTAAAAAGGGCAGGAGCTGAGAGAGTGGAGTTTTAAAAATACCGGGAGCTGAGAGTCAGTGCATAGATTTAAAAAGAGCGGGATCTGAGATCAGAACGGAGATGCATAAAGAGCACGAACTGAGAGAGCGGTGACTATAAATAGAGGGAGCTGAAAATCAGAGTGGAGATTTAAAAAGAGCAGGAGCTGAGAGAGTGGAGATTTAAATAGAGCGGGAGCTGAGAGAGTATAGACTTAAGAAGAGCACGAGCTGAGAGTCAGAGCGGAGATTTATAAATCACGGGAGCTGAGAGTTAGTGCGGAGATTGTAAAAGAGCGGGAGCTGAGAGTCAGAGCGGAGATTTATATCGAGCGGGAGCTGAGGGCCAGTGCAGACATTTAAAATGAGAGGGAGCTGAAATTCAGAGTGCAGATTTATAAATAGCGGGAGCTGAGAGTCTGAGCGGAGATGTAAAAAGAGTAGGAGCTGAGAGCCAAAGCAGAGATTTATAAAGAGCGGGAGTTGGGAGAGCGGAGATTTAAAAAGTGCGGGGTCTGAGAATCAGAGTGTAGAATTAAAAAGAGCGGAAGCTGAGAGTCAGAGTGGAGATTTAAAAAGTGCGGGAGCTGAGTGTCAGAGCGGAGAATAAAAAAGAAAGGGAGCTGAATGTCAGGGCGGAGATTTAAAAAGATTGGGAAATGAGAGTCAGAGTGGAGATTTAAAAAGTGCGGGAGCTGAGTGTCAGAGTGGAGATTTAAAAAGAAAGAGAGCTGAATGTCAGGGCGGAGATTTAAAAAGATTGCGAACTGAGAGTCAGAGCAGAGATTTAAAAAGAGCAGGAGCTGAGAATCAAAGCGGTGATTTATAAAGAGCAGGAGCTGAGATTCAGAGTGGAGATTTAAAAAGAGCAGGAGCTGAGAGAGTAGAGACTTAAGAAGAGCACGAGCTGAGAGTCAGAGTGGAGATTTATAAATCGCGGGAGCTGAGATTTAGTGCGGAGATTGAAAAAGAGCTGGAGCTGAGAGCGAGAGCGGAGATTTAAAAAGAGCAGAAGCTGACATTCAGAGCAGAGATTTAAAAAGAGCGGGAGCTGAGGGTCAGAGTAGTGATTTAAAAATAGCGGGAGTTTATAGTTTGACAGAGATTTAAAGACATCGGCAGCTGAGACACAGAGCAGAGCTTTAAAAAGAGCGGGAGCTGGGAGAGCGGAAATTTAAAAATGTGGGTTCTAAGTATCAGAGTGTAGAATTAAAAGAGCGGGAGCTGAGAGTCAGAGTGGAAATTTAAAAAGAGAGGGAAGGTGAGAGTCAGAGCAGAGATTTAAAAAGAAAGGGAGCTTAGTGTCAGGGCGGAGATTTAAAAAGATCGGGAACTGAGAGTCAGAGTGGAGATTTAAAAAGAGCAGGAGCTGTGAGTTAGAGCGGAAAATTAAAAAGAGCGGGAGCTGAGAATCAAAGCTGTGATTTAAAAAGAGCAGGAGCTGAGATTCAGAGTGGAGATTTAAAAAGAGCAGGAGCTGAGAGAGTAGGGACTTAAGAAGAGCACAAGCTGAGTGTCAGAGCAGAGATTTATAAATCGCGGGAGCTAAGATTTAGTGCGGAGATTGAAAAAGAGCTGGAGCTGAGAGTGAGAGCGGAGATTTAAAAAGAGCGGGAGCTGACATTCAGAGTGGAGATTTTAAAAGAGCAGGAGCTGAGGGTCAGAGTGGAGATTTAAAAAATGCGGGGTCTGAGAATCAGCGTGTAGAATTAAAAGAGCAGGAGCTGAGAGTCAGAGTGGAAATTTACAGAGGGCGCAAATGCGAGTCAGAACAGAGATTTACAAATTGGGGGAACTGAGAGTCAGAGCAGAGATTTAAAGAGGGAAGGAATTTAGAGTCAGAGCAAAGATTTATAAACAGCGGGAGCTGACATTCAGAGTGGAGATTTAAAAAGAGCGGGAGAGTCTGAGCAGAGATTTAAAAAGAGTGGGAGCTGAGTTGGCAGAGATTTAAATAGAGCGGGCTCTTAGGGGCAGAGCGGAGATTTAAAAGATCGCGAGCTGAGAGTTAGAGCAGAGATTTAAAAACAGTGGGAGCTGAGAGTCAGAGCGGAGATTTATAAAAGGCGGGAGCTGAGAGTCAGAACAGAGATTTATAAATAGCACGAGATGACAGTGAGAGTGGAGATTTAAAATTAGCGGGAGCTGAGAGTCAGAGTGCAGATTTAAAAAGAGCAGGAGCTGAGAGTCAGGGCGGAGATTTATAAAGAGCTGGAGCTGAGAGTCAGAGCGGAGATTTAAAAAGAAATGGAGCTGAGAGCCATAGAGGAGAGTTAAAAAGAGCGGAAGCTGAGAGTCAGAGCACAGATTTAAAAAGAGCGGAAGCTGAGAGTCTGAGCGGTGATTAAAAAAGAGTGGGTGCTGAGAGTCAGAGAGGAGATGTAAAAAGCGCGGGAGCTGAAAGTCAGAGCAGAGAGTTAAAAAGCGTGGGAGCTGAGAGTCAGAGCACAGATTTAAAAAGAGCGGAAGCTGAGAGTTAGAGTGGAAAATTAAAAAGAGCGGGAGCTGAGAATCAAAGCGGTGATTTATAAAGAGCAGGAGCTGAGATTCAGAGTGGAGATTTAAAAAGAGCAGGAGCTGAGAGAGTAGAGATTTAAGAAGAGCACGAGCTGAGAGTCAGAGTGGAGATTTATAAATCGCAGGAGCTGCGAGTTAGTGCGGAGATTGAAAAAGAGCAGGAGCTGAGAGTCAGGGCGGAGATTTATAAAGAGCTGGAGCTGAGAGTCAGAGCGGAGATTTAAAAAGAAATGGAGCTGAGAGCCATAGAGGAGAGTTAAAAAGAGCGGAAGCTGAGAGTCAGAGCACAGATTTAAAAAGAGCGGAAGCTGAGAGTCTGAGCGGTGATTAAAAAAGAGTGGGTGCTGAGAGTCAGAGAGGAGATGTAAAAAGCGCGGGAGCTGAAAGTCAGAGCAGAGAGTTAAAAAGCGCGGGAGCTGAGAGTCAGAGCACAGATTTAAAAAGAGCGGAAGCTGAGAGTTAGAGTGGAAAATTAAAAAGAGCGGGAGCTGAGAATCAAAGCGGTGATTTATAAAGAGCAGGAGCTGAGATTCAGAGTGGAGATTTAAAAAGAGCAGGAGCTGAGAGAGTAGAGATTTAAGAAGAGCACGAGCTGAGAGTCAGAGTGGAGATTTATAAATCGCAGGAGCTGCGAGTTAGTGCGGAGATTGAAAAAGAGCAGGAGCTGAGAGTGAAAGCGGAGATTTAAAAAGAGCAGAAGCTGACATTCACAGCGGAGATTTAAAAAGAGCCGGAGCCGAGAGTCAGAGCGGAGATTTATAGAGGGCGCAAATGCGAGTCAGAACAGAGATTTACAAATTGGGGGAACTGAAAGTCAGAGCAGAGATTTAAAGAGGGAAGGACTTTAGAGTCAGAGCAAAGATTTATGAACAGCGGGCGCTGACATTCAGAGCAGAGATTTAAAAAGAGCTGGAGCTGACATTCAGAGTGGAGATTTAAAAAGAGCGGGAGAGTCTGAGCAGAGATTTAAAAAGAGTGGGAGCTGAGTTGGCAGAGATTTAAATAGAGCGGGCTCTTAGGGGCAGAGCGGAGATTTAAAAGATCACGAGCTGAGAGTTAGAGCAGAGATTTAAAAACAGTGGGAGCTGAGAGTCAGAGCGGAGATTTATAAAGGGCGGGAGTTGAGTGTCAGAACAGAGATTTATAACTAGCACGAGATGACAGTGAGAGTGGAGATTTAAAATTAGCGGGAGCTGAGATTCAGGGTGCAGATTTAAAAAGAGCAGGAGCTGAGAGTCAGGGTGGAGATTTATAAAGAGCTGGAGCTGAGAGTCAGAGCGGAGATTTAAAAAGAGCGGAAGCTGAGAGTCAGAGCACAGATTTAAAAAGAGCGGAAGCTGAGAGTCTGAGCGGTGATTAAAAAAGAGTGGGAGCTGAGAGTCAGAGCGGAGATTTAAAAAGAGCGGGAGCTGAGAGTCAGAGCACAGATTTAAAAAGAGCGGAAGCTGAGAGTCTGACCGGTGATTTAAAAACAGTGGGAGCTGAGAGTCAGAGTGCAGGTTTATAAAGAGCGGGAGCTGAGAGTCTCAGCGGAGATGTAAAAAGAGTGGGAGCTGAGAGGCCGAGCAGAGATTTATAAAGAGCAGGAGCTGAGATTCAGAGTGAAGATTTAAAAAGGGCAGGAGCTGAGAGAGTGGAGTTTTAAAAATACCGGGAGCTGAGAGTCATTGCATAGATTTAAAAAGAGCAGGATCTGAGAGTCAGAACGGAGATGCATAAAGAGCACGAACTGAGAGAGCGGTGACTATAAATAGAGGGAGCTGAAAATCAGAGTGGAGATTTAAAAAGAGCAGGAGCTGAGAGAGTGGAGATTTAAATAGAGCGGGAGCTGAGAGAGTAGAGACTTAAGAAGAGCACGAGCTGAGAGTCAGAGCGGAGATTTATAAATCACGGGAGCTGAGAGTTAGTGCGGAGATTGTAAAAGAGCGGGAGCTGAGAGTCAGAGCGGAGATTTAAAAAGAGCGGAAGCTGAGAGTCAGAGTGGTGATTTAAAAAGACTGGGAACTGAGAGTCACAGCGGAGATTTAAAAAGAGCAGGAGCTGTGAGTTAGAGTGGAAAATTAAAAAGAGCGGGAGCTGAGAATCAAAGGGGTGATTTATAAAGAGCAGGAGCTGAGATTCAGAGTGGAGATTTAAAAAGAGCAGGAGCTGAGAGAGTAGGGACTTAAGAAGAGCACGAGCTGAGATTCAGAGTGGAGATTTATAAATCGCGGGAGCTGAGATTTAATGCGGAGATTGAAAAAGAGCGGGAGCTGAGAGTGAGAGCGGAGATTTAAAAAGAGCAGAAGCTGACATTCAGAGCAGAGATTTAAAAAGAGCGGGAGCTGACATTCAGAGCAGAGATTTAAAAAGAGCGGGAGCTGAGGGTCAGAGTGGAGATTTAAAAATAGCGGGAGTTTATAGTTTGACAGAGATTTAAAGACATCGGGAGCTGAGACACAGAGCAGAGCTTTAAAAAGAGCGGGAGCTGGGAGAGCGGAGATTTAAAAATGTGGGTTCTAAGTATCAGAGTGTAGAATTAAAAGAGCGGGAGCTGAGAGTCAGAGTGGAAATTTAAAAAGAGCGGGAGGTGAGAGTCAGAGCAGAGATTTAAAAAGAAAGGGAGCTTAGTGTCAGGGCGGAGATTTAAAAAGATCGGGAACTGAGAGTCAGAGCGGAGATTTAAAAAGAGCAGGAGCTGTGAGTTAGAGTGGAAAATTAAAAAGAGCGGGAGCTGAGAATCAAAGCGGTGATTTAAACGAAGAAGGAGCAGAGATTCAGAGTGGAGATTTAAAAAGAGCAGGAGCTGAGAGTCAGGGCGGAGAGTTAAAAAGCGCGGGAGCTGAGATTCAGAGTGCAGATTTAAAAAGAGTGGCAGCTGAGAGTCAGGGTGGAGATATATAAAGAGCAGGACTTGGGAGAGCGCTGATTATAAATAGTGGGAGCTGAGATTCAGAGTGGAGATTTAAAAAGAGCAGGAGCTGACAGAGGAGATTTAAATACAGCAGGAGCTGAGAGAGTAGAGATTTAAGAAGAGCACGAGCTGAGAGTCAGAGCGGAGATTTAAAAAGAGCGGGAGCTGAGAGTCAGAGCAGTGATTTATAAAGACTGGGAACTGAGAGTCACAGCGGAGATTTGTATCGAGCGGGAGCCGAGGGCCAGTGCAGACATTTAAAATGAGAGGGAGCTGAAATTCAGAGTGCAGATTTATAAATAGCGGGAGCTGAGAGTCTGAGCGGAGATGTAAAAAGAGTGGGAGCTGAGAGCCAGAACAGAGATTTATAAAGAGCGGGAGTTGGGAGAGCAGAGATTTAAAAAGTGCGGGGTCTGAGAATCAGAGTGTAGAACTAAAAAGAGCGGAAGCTGAGAGTCAGAATGGAGATTTAAAAAGTGCGGGAGCTGAGTGTCAGAGTGGAGATTTAAAAAGATCAGGAGCAGAGAGAGTAGGGACTTAAGAAGAGCACAAGCTGCGAGTCAGAGCAGAGATTTAAAAAGAACGGGAGCAGACATTCAGAGCGGAGATTTTAAAAGAGCGGGAGCTGAGGGTCAGAGTGGAGATTTAAAAATAGCGGGAGCTGAGAGTCTGTGCAGAGATTTAAAAACATCGGGAGCTGAGACTCAGAGCAGAGATTTAAAAAGAGCGGGGTCTGAGAATCAGAGTGTAGAATTTAAAGAGCGGGAGCTGAGAGTCAGAGTGGAAATTTAAAAAGAAAGGGAGCTTAGTGTCAGGGCGGAGATTTTAAAAGATCGGGAACTGAGAGTCAGAGCCGAGATTTAAAAAGAGCAGGAGCTGTGAGTTAGAGTGGAAAATTAAAAAGAGCGGGAGCTGAGAATCAAAGCGGTGATTTAAACGAAGAAGGAGCAGAGATTCAGAGTGGAGATTTAAAAAGAGCAGGAGCTGAGAGATTAGAGACTTAAGAAGAGCACGAGCTGAGAGTCAGAGTGTAGATTTATAAATCGCAGGAGCTGCGAGTTAGTGCGGAGATTGAAAAAGAGCAGGAGCTGAGAGTGAAAGCGGAGATTTAAAAAGAGCAGAAGCTGACATTCACAGCGGAGATTTAAAAAGAGCCGGAGCCGAGAGTCAGAGCGGAGATTTATAGAGGGCGCAAATGCGAGTCAGAACAGAGATTTACAAATTGGGGGAACTGAGAGTCAGAGCAGAGATTTAAAGGGGGAAGGACTTTAGAGTCAGAGCAAAGATTTATAAACAGCGGGAGCTGACATTCAGAGCAGAGATTTAAAAAGAGCGGAAGCTGACATTCAGAGTGGAGATTTAAAAAGAGCGGGAGAGTCTGAGCAGAGATTTAAAAAGAGTGGGAGTTGAGTTGGCAGAGATTTAAATAGAGCGGGCTCTTAGGGGCAGAGCGGAGATTTAAAAAGATCACGAGCTGAGAGTTAGATCAGAGATTTAAAAACAGTGGGAGCTGAGAGTCAGAGCGGAGATTTATAAAAGCGGGAGCTGAGAGTCAGAACAGAGATTTATAAATAGCACGAGATGACAGTGAGAGTGGAGATTTAAAATTAGCGGGAGCTGAGATTCAGAGTGCAGATTTAAAAAGAGCAGGAGCTGAGAGTCAGTGCGGAGATTTATAAAGAGCTGGAGCTGAGAGTCAGAGCGGAGATTTAAAAAGAAAGGTAGCTGAGAGCCATAGCGGAGAGTTAAAAAGAGCGGAAGCTGAGAGTCAGAGCACAGATTTAAAAAGAGCGGAAGATGAGAGTCTGAGCGGTGATTTAAAAAGAGTGGGAGCTGAGAGTCAGTGCGGAGATTTATAAAGAGCGGGAGCTGAGGGTGAGTGCAGAGATTTAAAATGAGAGGAGGCTGAGAGTCAGAGTGCAGATTTATAAAGAGTGGGAGCTGAGAGTCTCAGTGGAGATGTAAAAAGAGTGGGAGCTGAGAGGTCAAGCAGAGATTTATAAAGAGCAGGAGCTGAGATTCAGCGTGGAGATTTAAAAAGGGCAGGAGCTGAGAGAGTGGAGTTTTAAAAATACTGGGAGCTGAGCGTCAGTGCATAGATTTAAAAAGAGCGGGATCTGAGAGTCAGAACGGAGATGCATAAAGAGCACGCACTGAGAGAGCGGTGACTATAAATAGTGGGAGCTGAAAATCAGAGTGGAGATTTAAAAAGAGCAGGAGCTGAGAGAGTGTAGATTTAAATAGAGCGGGAGCTGAGAGAGTAGAGACTTAAGAAGAGCACGAGCTGAGAGTCAGAGCGGAGATTTATAAATCACGGGAGCTGAGAGTTAGTGCGGAGATTGTAAAAGAGCGGGAGCTGAGAGTCAGAGCGCTGATTTAAAAAGAGCGGGAACTGAGAGTCACAGCGGAGATTTATATCGAGCGGGAGCTGAGGGCCAGTGCAGACATTTAAAATGAGAGGGAGCTGAAATTCAGAGTGCAGATTTATAAATAGCGGGAGCTGAGAGTCTGAGCGGAGATGTAAAAAGAGTTGGAGCTGAGAGCCAGAGCAGAGATTTATAAAGAGCGGGAGTTGGGAGAGCGGAGATTTAAAAAGTGCGGGGTCTGAGAATCAGAGTGTAGAATTAAAAAGAGCGGGAGCTGAGAGTCAGAGTGGAGATTTAAAAAGTGCGGGAGCTGAGTGTCAGAGCGGAGATTTAAAAAGAAAGGGAGCTGAATGTCAGGGCGGAGATTTATAAAGATTGGGAACTGAGAGTCAGAATGGAGATTTAAAAAGAGCATGAGCTGTGAGTTAGAGTGGAAAATTAAAAAGAGAGGGAGCTGAGAATCAAAGCGGCGAGTTATAAAGAGCAGGAGCTGAGATTCAGAGTGGAGATTTAAAAAGAGCAGGAGCCGAGAGTCAGAGCAGAGATTTATAAATCGCGGGAGCTGAGATTTAGTGCGGAGGTTGAAAAAGAGCTGGATCTGAGAGTGAGAGCGGAGATTTAAAAAGAGCGAAGCTGACATTCAGAGCAGAGATTTAAAAAGAGCCGGAGCCGAGAGTCAGAGCGGAGATTTATAAAGGGCGCAACTGAGAGTCAGAACAGAGATTTATAAATTGGGGGAGCTGAGAGTCAGAGCAGAGATTTAAAGAGGGAAGGACTGTAGAGTCAGAGCAGAGATTTATAAACAGTGGGAGCTGAGAATCAAAGCGGTGATTTATAAAGAGCAGGACCTGAGATTCAAAGTGGAGATTTAAAAAGAGCAGCAGCTGAGAGTGTAGAGTTTTAAGAAGAGCACGGCTGAGAGTCAGAGCAGAGATTTATAAATCACGGGAGCTGAGAGTTAGTGCAGAGATTGAAAAATAGCGGGAGCTGAGAGTGAGAGCGGAGATTTAAAAAGAGCGGGAGCTGACATTCAGAGCAGAGATTTAAAAAGACTGGGAACTGAGAGTCAGAGCGGAGATTTATATCGAGCGGGAGCTGAGGGCCAGTGCAGACATTTAAAATGAGAGGGAGCTGAAATTCAGAGTGCAGATTTATAAATAGCGGGAGCTGAGAGTCTGAGCGGAGATGTAAAAAGGGTGGGAGCTGCGAGCCAGAGCAGAGATATATAAAGAGCGGGCGTTGGGAGAGCGGTGATTTAAAAAGTGCGGGGTCTGAGAATCAGAGTGTAGAATTGAAAATAACGGGAGCTGAGAGTCAGAGCACAGATTTAAAAAGAGCGGAAGCTGAGAGTCTGAGCGGTGATTTAAAAAGAGTGGGAGCTGAGAGTCAGAGCGGAGATTTATAAAGAGCTGGAGCTGAGAGTCAGAACGGAGAGTTAAAAAGCGCGGAAGCTGAGAGTCAGAGCACAGATTTAAAAAGAGCGGAAGCTGAGAGTCTGAGCGGAGATGTAAAAAGAGTGGGAGCTGAGAGCCAGAGCAGAGGTTTATAAAGAGCGGGAGTTGGGAGAGTGGAGATTTAAAAAGTGCGGAGTCTGAGAATCAGAGTGTAGAATTAAAAAGAGCGGGAGCTGAGAGTCAGAGTGCAGATTTAAAAAGTGCGGGAGCTGAGTGTCAGAGCTGAGATTTAAAAAGAAAGGGAGCTGAATGTCAGGGCGGAGATTTAAAAAGTTTGGGAACTGAGAGTCAGAGTGGAAAATTAAAAAGAGCAGGAGCTGAGAATCAAAGCGGTGATTTATAAAGCGCAGAGGTGAGATTCAGAGTGGAGATTTAAAAAGAGCAGGAGCTGAGAGAGTAGGGACTTAAGAAGAGCACAAGCTGAGAGTCAGAGCAGAGATTTATAAATCGCGGGAGCTGAGATTTAGTGCAGAGATTGAAAAAGAGCGGGAGCTGAGAATGAGAGCGGAGATTTAAAAAGAGCAGGAGCTGACATTCAGAGCGGAGATTTTAAAAGAGCGGGAGCTGAGGGACAGAGTGGAGATGTAAAAATAGCGGGAGCTGAGAGTCTGAGCAGAGATTTAAAAACATCGGGAGCAGAGACTCAGCAGAGATTTAAAAAGAGCGGCAGCTGAGAGTCAGAGCGGTGATTTAAAAAGACTGGGAACTGAGAGTCACAGCGGAGATTTATATCAAGCGGGAGCTGAGGGCCAGTGCAGACATTTAAAATGAGAGGGAGCTGAAATTCAGAGTGCAGATTTATAAATAGTGGGAGCTGAGAGTCTGAGCGGAGATGTAAAAAGAGTGGGAGCTGAGAGCCAGAGCAGAGATTTATAAAGAGTGGGAGTTGGGAGAGCGGAGATTTAAAAAGTGTGGGGTCTGAGAATCAGAGTGTAGAATTAAAAAGCGCGGAAGCTGAGAGTCAGAGTGCAGATTTAAAAAGAGCGGAAGCTGAGAGTCAGAGCGGAGATTTATAAAGAGCGGGAGCTGAGGGCCATTGCAGAGATTTAAAATAAGAGGGAGCTGAGATACAGAGTGCAGATTTATAAAGGGCGGGAGCTGAGATTCTCAGCAGAGATGTAAAAAGAGTGGGAGCTGAGAGGCCGAGCAGAGATTTATAAAGAGCAGGAGCTGAGATTCAGAGTGGAGATTTAAAAAGGGCAGGAGCTGAGAGAGTGGAGTTTTAAAAATACCGGGAGCTGAGAGTCATTGCATAGATTTAAAAAGAGCGGGATCTGAGAGTCAGAACGGAGATGCATAAAGAGCACGAACTGAGAGAGCGGTGACTATAAATAGCGGGAGCTGAGAATCAGAGTGGAGATTTAAAAAGAGCAGGAGCTGAGAGAGTGGAGATTTAAATAGAGCGGGAGCTGAGAGAGTAGAGACTTAAGAAGAGCACGCGCTGAGAGTCAGAGCGGAGATTTATAAATCACGGGAGCTGAGAGTCAGAGCGGAGATTTAAAAAGAGCGGGAGCTGAGAGTCAGAGCGGTGATTTAAAAAGACTGGGAACTGAGAGTCAGAGCGGAGATTTGTATCGAGCGGAGCTGAGGGCCAGTGCAGACATTTAAAATGAGAGGGAGCTGAAATTCAGAGTGCAGATTTATAAATAGCGGGAGCTGAGAGTCTGAGCGGAGATGTAAAAAGAGTTGGAGCTGAGAGCCAGAGCAGAGATTTATAAAGAGCGGGAGTTGGGAGAGTGGAGATTTAAAAAGTGCGGGGTCTGAGAATCAGAGTGTAGAATTAAAAAGAGCGGGAGCTGAGAGTCAGAGTGGAGATTTAAAAAGTGCGGGAGCTGAGTGTCAGAGCGGAGATTTAAAAAGAAAGGGAGCTGAATGTCAGGGCGGAGATTTATAAAGATTGGGAACTGAGAGTCAGAGTGGAGATTTAAAAAGAGCATGAGCTGTGAGTTAGAGTGGAAAATTAAAAAGAGAGGGAGCTGAGAATCAAAGCGGCGAGTTATAAAGAGCAGGAGCTGAGATTCAGAGTGGAGATTTAAAAAGAGCAGGAGCCGAGAGTCAGAGCAGAGATTTATAAATCGCGGGAGCTGAGATTTCGTGCGGAGATTGAAAAAGAGCGGGAGCTGAGAGTGAGAGCGGAGATTTAAAAATAGCGGAAGCTGACATTCAGAGCAGAGATTTAAAAAGAGCCGGAGCCGAGAGACAGAGCGGAGATTTATAAATGGCGCAACTGAGAGTCAGAACAGAGATTTACAAATTGGGGGAGCTGAGAGTCAGAGCAGAGATTCAAAGAGGGAAGGACTGTAGAGTCAGAGCAGAGATTTATAAACAGTGGGAGCTGAGAATCAAAGCGGTGATTTATAAAGAGCAGGAGCTGAGATTCAAAGTGGAGATTTAAAAAGAGCAGGAGCTGAGAGTGTAGAGTTTTAAGAAGAGCACGGCTGAGAGTCAGAGCAGAGATTTATAAATCGCGGGAGCTGAGAGTTAGTGCAGAGATTGAAAAAGAGCGGGTGCTGAGAGTGAGAGCGGAGATTTAAAAAGAGCGGGAGCTGACATTCAGAGCAGAGATTTAAAAAGAGCGGGAGCTGGTATTCAGAGCGGAGATCTAAAAAGAGCGGGAGCTGAGGGTCAGAGTGGAGATTTAAAAAAAGCGGGAGTTTATAGTTTGACAGTGATTTAAAGACATCGGGAGCTGAAACACAGAGCAGAGCTTTAAAAAGAGCGGGAGCTGGGAGAGCGGAGATTTAAAAATGCGGGTTCTAAGTATCAGAGTGTAGAATTAAAAGAGCGGGAGCTGAGAGTCAGAGTGGAAATTTAAAAAGAGCGGGAGGTGAGAGTCAGAGCAGAGATTTAAAAAGAAAGGGAGCTTAGTGTCAGGGCGGAGATTTTAAAAGATTGGGAGCTGAGAGTCAGAGCGGAGATTTAAAAAGAGCAGGAGCTGTGAGTTAGAGTGGAAAATTAAAAAGAGCGGGAGCTCAGAATCAAAGCTGTGATGTAAAATGAGAAGGAGCTGAGATTCAGAGTGGAGATTTAAAAAGAGCAGGAGCTGAGAGAGTAGAGACTTAAGAAGAGCACGAGCTGAGATTCAGAGTGCAGATTTAAAAAGAGCAGGAGCTGAGAGTCAGGGCGGGGATTTAGAAACAGCTGGAGCTGAGAGCCAGAGTGGAGAGTTAAAAAGAACGGGAGTTGAGAGCCAGAGCGGAGAGTTAAAAAGCGCGGGAGGTGAGATTCAGAGTGCAGATTTAAAAAGAGTGGCAGCTGAGAGTCAGGGCGGGGATTTATAAACAGCTGGAGCTGAGAGTCAGAGCGGAGATTTAAAAAGAGCAGGAGCTGACATTCAGAGCGGAGATTTTAAAAGAGCGGGAGCTGAGGGTCAGAGTGGAGATTTAAAAATAGCGGGAGCTGAGAGTCTGAGCAGAGATTTAAAAACATCGGGAGCTGAGACTCAGAGCAGAGATTTAAAAAGAGCGGGAGGTGGGAGAGCGGAGATTTAAAAAGTGCGGGGTCTGAGAATCAGAGTGTAGAATTAAAAGAGCAGGATCTGAGAGTCAGAGTGGAAATTTAAAAAGAAAGGGAGCTTAGTGTCAGGGCTGCGATTTAAAAAGATCGGGAACTGAGAGTCAGAGCGGAGATTTAAAAAGAGCAGGAGCTGTGAGTTAGAGTGGAAAATTAAAAAGAGCGGGAGCTGAGAATCAAAGCGGTGATTTAAAATGAGAAGGAGCTGAGATTCAGAGTGGAGATTTAAAAAGAGCAGGAGCTGAGAGAGTAGAGACTTAAGAAGAGCACGAGCTGAGAGTCAGAGTGGGGACTTATAAATCGCGGGAGCTGTGAGTTAGTGCAGAGATTGGAAAAGAGCGGGAGCTGAGAGTGAGAGTGGAGATTTAAAAAGAGCGGGAGCTGACATTCAGAGCAGAGATTTAAAAAGAGCGGGAGCTGACATTCAGAGCGGAGATTTAAAAAGAGAGGGAGCTGAGGGTCAGAGTGGAGAATTAAAAATAGCGGGAGTTTATAGTTTGACAGAGATTTAAAGACATCGGGATCTGAGACACAGAGCAGAGCTTTAAAAAGAGCGGGAGCTGGGAGACTGGAGATTTAGAAATGCGGGTTCTAAGAATCAGAGTGCAGAATTAAAAGAGCGGGAGCTGAGAGTCAGAGTGGAAATTTAAAAAGAGCGGGAGCTGTGAGTTAGAGTGGAAAATTAAAAAGAGCGGGAGCTGAGAATCAAAGCGATGATTTAAAATGAGAAGGAGCTGAGATTCAGAGTGGAGATTTTAAAAGAGCAGGAGCTGAGAGAGTAGAGACTTAAGAAGAGCACGAGCTGAGATTCAGAGTGCAGATTTAAAAAGAGCAGGAGCTGAGAGTCAGGGCGGGGATTTATAAACAGCTGGAGCTGAGAGTCAGAGCGGAGATTTAAAAAGAGCAGGAGCTGACATTCAGAGCGGAGATTTTAAAAGAGTGGGAGCTGAGGGTCAGAGTGGAGATTTAAAAATAGCGGGAGCTGAGAGTCTGAGCAGAGATTTAAAAACATCGGGAGCTGAGACTCAGAGCAGAGATTTAAAAAGAGCGGGAGGTGGGAAAGCAGAGATTTAAAAAGTGCGGGGTCTGAGAATCAGAGTGTAGAATTAAAAGAGCGGGAGCTGAGAGTCAGAGTGGAAATTTAAAAAGAAAGGGAGCTTAGTGTCAGGGCGGAGATTTAAAAAGATCGGGAACTGAGAGTCAGAGCGGAGATTTAAAAAGAGCAGGAGCTGAGAGTCAGGGCAGGGATTTATAAACAGCTGGAGCTGAGAGTCAGAGCGGAGATTTAAAAAGAGCAGGAGCTGAGAGAGTAGAGACTTAAGAAGAGCACGAGCTGAGATTCAGAGTGCAGATTTAAAAAGAGCAGGAGCTGAGAGTCAGGGCGGGGATTTAGAAACAGCTGGAGCTGAGAGCCAGAGTGGAGAGTTAAAAAGAACGGGAGTTGAGAGCCAGAGCGGAGAGTTAAAAAGCGCGGGAGGTGAGATTCAGAGTGCAGATTTAAAAAGAGTGGCAGCTGAGAGTCAGAGTGGAGATATATAAAGAGCAGGACCTGGGAGAGCGGAGATTATAAAGAGTGGGAGCTGAGATTCAGAGTGGAGATTTAAAAAGAGCAGGAGCTGACAGAGTGGAGATTTAAATACAGCAGGAGCTGAGAGAGTAGAGACTTAAGAAGAGCACGAGCTGAGAGTCAGAGCAGAGATTTATAAATCGCGAAAGCTGAGAGTTAGTGCGGAGATTGTAAAAGAGCGGGAGCTGAAATTCAGAGTGCAGATTTATAAATAGCGGGAGCTGAGAGTCTGAGCGGAGATGTAAAAAGAGTGGGAGCTGAGAGACAGAGCAGAGATTTATAAAGAGCGGGAGTTGGGAGAGCGGAGATTTAAAAAGTGTGGGGTCTGAGAATCAGAGTGTAGAATTAAAAAGAGCGGGAGCTGTGAGTCAGAGTGGAGATTTAAAAAGTGCGGGAGCTGAGTGTCAGAGCGGAGATTTAAAAAGAAAGGGAGCTGAATGTCAGGGCGGAGATTTAAAAAGATTGCGAACTGAGAGTCAGAGTGGAGATTTAAAAAGAGCAGGAGCTGTGAGTTAGAGTGGAAAATTAAAAACAGCGGGAGCTGAGAATCAAAGCGGTGATTTATAAAGAGCAGGAGCTGAGATTCAGAGTGGAGATTTAAAAAGAGCAGGAGCTGAGAGAATAGGGACTTAAGAAGAGCATGAGCTGAGAGTCAGAGCAGAGATTTATAAATCGCGGGAGCTGAGATTTAGTGCGGAGATTGAAAAAGAGCGGGAGCTGAGAGTGAGAGCGGAGATTTTAAAAGAGCGGGAGCTGACATTCAGAGCATAGATTTAAAAAGAGCGGGAGCTGACATTCAGAGTGGAGATTTAAAAAGAGCGGGAGCTGAGGGTCAGAGTGGAGATTTAAAAATAGTGGGAGTTTATAGTTTGACAGAGATTTAAAGACATCGGGAGCTGAGACACAGAGCAGAGCTTTAAAAATAGCGGGAGCTGGGAGAGCGAAGATTTAAAAATGCGGATTCTAAGTATCAGAGTGTAGAATTAAAAGAGCGGGAGCTGAGAGTCAGAGTGGAAATTTAAAAAGAGCGGGAGGTGAGAGTCAGAGCAGAGATTTAAAAAGAAAGGGAGCTTAGTGTCAGGGCGGAGATTTTAAAAGATCGGGAACTGAGAGTCAGAGCGGAGATTTAAAAAGAGCAGGAGCTGTGAGTTAGAGTGGAAAATTAAAAAGAGCGGGAGCTGAGAATCAAAGCGGTGATTTAAAATGAGAAGGAGCTGAGATTCAGAGTGGAGATTTAAAAAGAGCAGGAGCTGAGAGAGTAGAGACTTAAGAAGAGCATGAGCTGAGATTCAGAGTGCAGATTTAAAAAGAGCAGGAGCTGAGAGTCAGGGCGGGGATTTAGAAACAGCTGGAGCTGAGAGCCAGAGTGGAGAGTTAAAAAGAACGGGAGCTGAGAGCCAGAGCGGAGAGTTAAAAAGCGCGGGAGCTGAGATTCAGAGTGCAGATTTAAAAAGAGTGGCAGCTGAGAGTCAGGGTGGAGATATATAAAGAGTAGGACTTGGGAGAGCAGAGATTATAAATAGTGGGAGCTGAGATTCAGAGTGAAGATTTAAAAAGAGCAGGAGCTGACAGAGTGGAGATTTAAATACAGCAGGAGCTGAGAGTAGAGACTTAAGAAGAGCACGAGCTGAGAGTCAGAGCGGTGATTTAAAAAGACTGGGAACTGAGAGTCACAGCAGAGATTTGTATCGAGCAGGAGCTGGGGGCCAGTGCAGACATTTAAAATGAGAGGGAGCTGAAATTCAGAGTGCAGATTTATAAATAGCGGGAGCTGAGAGTCTGAGCGGAGATGTAAAAAGAGTAGGAGCTGAGAGCCAGAGCAGAGATTTATAAAGAGCGGGAGTTGGGAGAACGGAGATTTAAAAAGTGCGGGGTCTGAGAATCAGAGTGTAGAACTAAAAAGAGCGGAAGCTGAGAGTCAGAGTGGAGATTTAAAAAGTGCGGGAGCTGAGTGTCAGAGCGGAGAATAAAAAAGAAAGGGAGCTGAATGTCAGGGCGGAGATTTAAAAAGATTGGGAACTGAGAGTCAGAGCGGAGATTTAAAAAGAGCAGGAGCTGTGAGTTAGAGCGGAAAATTAAAAAGAGCGGGAGCTGAGAATCAAAGCTGTGATTACTAAAGAGCAGGAGCTGAGATTCAGAGTGGAGATTTAAAAAGAGCAGGAGCTGAGAGAGTAGGGACTTAAGAAGAGCACAAGCTGAGAGTCAGAGCAGAGATTTATAAATCGCGGGAGCTGAGATTTAGTGCGGAGATTGAAAAAGAGCGGGAGCTGAGAGTGAGAGCGGAGATTTAAAAAGAGCGGGAGCTGACATTCAGAGCGGAGATTTTAAAAGAGCGGGAGCTGAGGGTCAGAGTGGAGATTTAAAAATAGCGGGAGCTGAGAGTCTGAGCAGTGATTTAAAAACATCGGGAGCTGAGACTCAGAGCAGAGATTTAAAAACAGCGGGGTCTGAGAATCAGAGTGTAGAATTAAAAGAGCGGGAGCTGAGAGTCAGAGTGGAAATTTAAAAAGAAAGGGAGCTTAGTGTCAGGGCGGAGATTTTAAAAGATCGGGAACTGAGAGTCAGAGCACAGATTTAAAAGAGCAAGAGCTGTGAGTTAGAGTGGAAAATTAAAAAGAGCGGGAGCTGAGAATCAAAGCGGTGATTTAAAATGAGAAGGAGCTGAGATTCAGAGTGGAGATTTAAAAAGAGCAGGAGCTGAGAGAGTAGAGACTTAAGAAGAGCACGAGCTGAGAGTCAGTGTGGAGATTTATAAACCGCAGGAGCTGCGAGTTAGTGCGGAGATTGAAAAAGAGCAGGAGCTGAGAGTGAAAGCGGAGATTTAAAAAGAGCAGAAGCTGACATTCACAGCGGAGATTTAAAAAGAGCTGGAGCCGAGAGTCAGAGCGGAGATTTATAGAGGGCGCAACTGCAAGTCAGAACAGAGATTTACAAATTGGGGGAGCTGAGAGTCAGAGCAGAGATTTAAAGAGGGAAGGACTTTAAAGTCAGAGCAAAGATTTATAAACAGCGGGAGCTGACATTCAGAGCAGAGATTTAAAAAGAGCGGGAGCTGACATTCAGAGTGGAGATTTAAAAAGAGCGGGAGAGTCTGAGCAGAGATTTAAAAAGAGTGGGAGCTGAGTTGGCAGAGATTTAAATAGAGCAGGCTCTTAGGGGCAGAGCGGAGATTTAAAAGATCACGAGCTGAGAGTTAGAGCAGAGATTTAAAAACAGTGGGAGCTGAGAGTCAGAACGGAGATTTATAAAGAGCGGGAGCTGAGAGTCAGAGCGGTGATTTAAAAAGACTGAGAACTGAGAGTCACAGCGGAGATTTATATCGAGCGGGAGCTGAGGGCCAGTGCAGACATTTAAAATGAGAGGGAGCTGAAATTCAGTGTGCAGATTTATAAATAGCGGGAGCTGAGAGTCTGAGCGGAGATGTAAAAAGAGTGGGCGCTGAGAGCCAGAGCAGAGATTTATAAAGAGCGGGAGTTGGGAGAGCAGAGATTTAAAAAGTGCGCGGTCTGAGAATCAGAGTGTAGAATTAAAAAGCGCAGAAACTGAGAGTCAGAGCACAGATTTAAAAAGAGCGGAAGCTGAGAGTCTGAGCGGTGATTTAAAAACAGTGGAAGCTGAGAGTCAGAGCGTAGATTTATAAAGAGCGGGAGCTGAGGGTCAGTGCAGAGATTTAAAATAAGAGGGAGCTGAGATTCAGAGTGCAGATTTATAAAGAGCGGGAGCTGAGATTCTCAGCGGAGATGTAAAAAGAGTGGGAGATGATAGGCCGAGCAGAGATTTATAAAAAGCAGGAGCTGAGATTCAGAGTGGAGATTTAAAAAGGGCAGGAGCTGAGAGAGTGGAGTTTTAAAAATACCGGGAGCTGAGAGTCAGTGCAGAGCTTTAAAAAGAGCGGGATCTGAGAGTCAGAATGGAGATGCATAAAGAGCAAGAACTGAGAGAGCGGTGACTATAAATAGTGGGAGCTGAAAATCAGAGTGGAGATTTAAAAAGAGCAGGAGCTGAGAGAGTGGAGATTTAAATAGAGCGGGAGCTGAGAGAGTAGAGACTTAAGAAGACCACGAGCTGAGAGTCAGAGTGGAGATTTATAAATCACGGGTGCTGAGAGTTAGTGCGGAGATTGTAAAAGAGCGGGAGCTGAAATTCAGTGTGCAGATTTATAAATAGCGGGAGCTGAGAGTCTGAGCGGAGATGTAAAAAGAGTGGGAGCTGAGTACCAGAGCAGAGATTTATAAAGAGCGGGAGTTGGGAGAGCGGAGATTTAAAAAGTGCGGGGTCTGAGAATCAGAGTGTAGAATTAAAAAGAGCGGGAGCTGAGAGTCAGAGTGGAGATTTAAAAAGTGCGGGAGCTGAGTGTCAGAGCGGAGATTTAAAAAGAAAGGGAGCTGAATGTCAGGGCGGAGATTTAAAAAGATGGCGAACTGAGAGTCAGAGTGGAGATTTAAAAAGAGCAGGAGCTGTGAGTTAGAGTGGAAAATTAAAAACAGCGGGAGCTGAGAATCAAAGCGGTGATTTATAAAGAGCAGGAGCTGTGATTCAGAGTGGAGATTTAAAAAGAGCAGGAGCTGAGAGAGTAGGGACTTAAGAAGAGCATGAGCTGAGAGTCAGAGCAGAGATTTATAAATCGCGGGAGCTGAGATTTAGTGCGGAGATTGAAAAAGAGCGGGAGCTGAGAGTGAGAGCGGAGATTTTAAAAGAGCGGGAGCTGACATTCAGAGCAGAGATTTAAAAAGAGCGGGAGCTGACATTCAGAGTGGAGATTTAAAAAGAGCGGGAGCTGAGGGTCAGAGTGGAGATTTAAAAATAGTGGGAGTTTATAGTTTGACAGAGATTTAAAGACATCGGGAGCTGAGACACAGAGCAGAGCTTTAAAAATAGCGGGAGCTGGGAGAGCGGAGATTTAAAAATGCGGATTCTAAGTATCAGAGTGTAGAATTAAAAGAGCGGGAGCTGAGAGTCAGAGTGGAAATTTAAAAAGAGCGGGAGGTGAGAGTCAGAGCAGAGATTTAAAAAGAAAGGGAGCTTAGTGTCAGGGCGGAGATTTTAAAAGATCGGGAACTGAGAGTCAGAGCGGAGATTTAAAAAGAGCAGGAGCTGTGAGTTAGAGTGGAAAATTAAAAAGAGCGGGAGCTGAGAATCAAAGCGGTGATTTAAAATGAGAAGGAGCTGAGATTCAGAGTGGAGATTTAAAAAGAGCAGGAGCTGAGAGAGTAGAGACTTAAAAAGAGCACGAGCTGAGATTCAGAGTGCAGATTTAAAAAGAGCAGGAGCTGAGAGAGTAGAGACTTAAGAAGAGCATGAGCTGAGATTCAGAGTGCAGATTTAAAAAGAGCAGGAGCTGAGAGTCAGGGCGGGGATTTAGAAACAGCTGGAGCTGAGAGCCAGAGTGGAGAGTTAAAAAGAACGGGAGCTGAGAGCCAGAGCGGAGAGTTAAAAAGAACAGGAGCTGAGAGCCAGAGCGGAGAGTTAAAAAGCGCGGGAGCTGAGATTCAGAGTGCAGATTTAAAAAGAGTGGCAGCTGAGAGTCAGGGTGGAGATATATAAAGAGTAGGACTTGGGAGAGCAGAGATTATAAATAGTGGGAGCTGAGATTCAGAGTGAAGATTTAAAAAGAGCAGGAGCTGACAGAGTGGAGATTTAAATACAGCAGGAGCTGAGAGTAGAGACTTAAGAAGAGCACGAGCTGAGAGTCAGAGCGGTGATTTAAAAAGACTGGGAACTGAGAGTCACAGCAGAGATTTGTATCGAGCAGGAGCTGGGGGCCAGTGCAGACATTTAAAATGAGAGGGAGCTGAAATTCAGAGTGCAGATTTATAAATAGCGGGAGCTGAGAGTCTGAGCGGAGATGTAAAAAGAGTAGGAGCTGAGAGCCAGAGCAGAGATTTATAAAGAGCGGGAGTTGGGAGAACGGAGATTTAAAAAGTGCGGGGTCTGAGAATCAGAGTGTAGAACTAAAAAGAGCGGAAGCTGAGAGTCAGAGTGGAGATTTAAAAAGTGCGGGAGCTGAGTGTCAGAGCGGAGAATAAAAAAGAAAGGGAGCTGAATGTCAGGGCGGAGATTTAAAAAGATTGGGAACTGAGAGTCAGAGCGGAGATTTAAAAAGAGCAGGAGCTGTGAGTTAGAGCGGAAAATTAAAAAGAGCGGGAGCTGAGAATCAAAGCTGTGATTACTAAAGAGCAGGAGCTGAGATTCAGAGAGGAGATTTAAAAAGAGCAGGAGCTGAGCGAGTAGGGACTTAAGAAGAGCACAAGCTGAGAGTCAGAGCAGAGATTTATAAATCGCGGGAGCTGAGATTTAGTGCGGAGATTGAAAAAGAGCGGGAGCTGAGAGTGAGAGCGGAGATTTAAAAAGAGCGGGAGCTGACATTCAGAGCGGAGATTTTAAAATAGCGGGAGCTGAGGGTCAGAGTGGAGATTTAAAAATAGTGGGAGCTGAGAGTCTGAGCAGAGATTTAAAAAGAGTGGGAGCTGAGTTGGCAGAGATTTAAATAGAGCGAGGTCTTATGGTCAGAGCGGAGATTTAAAAGATCACGAGCTGAGAGTTAGAGCAGAGATTTAAAAACAGTGGGAGCTGAGAGTCAGAGCGGAGATTTATAAAGGACGGGAGCTGAGTGTCAGAACAGAGATTTATAACTAGCACGAGATGACAGTGAGAGTGGAGATTTAAAATTAGCGGGAGCTGAGATTCAGAGTGCAGATTGAAAAAGAGCAGGAGCTGAGAGTCAGGGTGGAGATTTATAAAGAGCTGGAGCTGAGAGTCAGAGCGGAGATTTAAAAAGAGCGGAAGCTGAGAGTCAGAGCACAGGTTTAAAAAGAGCGGAAGCTGAGAGTCTGAGCGGTGATTAAAAAAGAGTGGGAGCTGAGAGTCAGAGCGGAGAGTTAAAAAGAGCGGAAGCTGAGAGTCTGAGCGGTGATTTAAAAACAGTGGGAGCTGAGAGTCAGAGCGGAGATTTATAAAGAGTGGGAGCTGAGGGTCAGTGCAGAGATTGAAAATGAGAGGGAGCTGAGATACAGAGTGCAGATTTATAAAGAGCGGGAGCTGAGAGTCTCAGCGGAGATGTAAAAAGAGTGGGAGCTGAGAGGCCGAGCAGAGTTTTTTAAAGAGCAGGAGCTGAGATTCAGAGTGGAGATTTAAAAAGGGCAGGAGCTGAGAGAGTGGAGTTTTAAAAATACCGGGAGCTGAGAGTCAGTGCATAGATTTAAAAAGAGCGGGATCTGAGATCAGAACGGAGATGCATAAAGAGCACGAACTGAGAGAGCGGTGACTATAAATAGAGGGAGCTGAAAATCAGAGTGGAGATTTAAAAAGAGCAGGAGCTGAGAGAGTGGAGATTTAAATAGAGCGGGAGCTGAGAGAGTATAGACTTAAGAAGAGCACGAGCTGAGAGTCAGAGCGGAGATTTATAAATCACGGGAGCTGAGAGTTAGTGCGGAGATTGTAAAAGAGCGGGAGCTGAGAGTCAGAGCGGAGATTTATATCGAGCGGGAGCTGAGGGCCAGTGCAGACATTTAAAATGAGAGGGAGCTGAAATTCAGAGTGCAGATTTATAAATAGCGGGAGCTGAGAGTCTGAGCGGAGATGTAAAAAGAGTAGGAGCTGAGAGCCAAAGCAGAGATTTATAAAGAGCGGGAGTTGGGAGAGCGGAGATTTAAAAAGTGCGGGGTCTGAGAATCAGAGTGTAGAATTAAAAAGAGCGGAAGCTGAGAGTCAGAGTGGAGATTTAAAAAGTGCGGGAGCTGAGTGTCAGAGCGGAGAATAAAAAAGAAAGGGAGCTGAATGTCAGGGCGGAGATTTAAAAAGATTGGGAAATGAGAGTCAGAGTGGAGATTTAAAAAGTGCGGGAGCTGAGTGTCAGAGTGGAGATTTAAAAAGAAAGAGAGCTGAATGTCAGGGCGGAGATTTAAAAAGATTGCGAACTGAGAGTCAGAGCAGAGATTTAAAAAGAGCAGGAGCTGAGAATCAAAGCGGTGATTTATAAAGAGCAGGAGCTGAGATTCAGAGTGGAGATTTAAAAAGAGCAGGAGCTGAGCGAGTAGGGACTTAAGAAGAGCACGAGCTGAGAGTCAGAGTGGAGATTTATAAATCGCGGGAGCTGAGATTTAGTGCGGAGATTGAAAAAGAGCTGGAGCTGAGAGCGAGAGCGGAGATTTAAAAAGAGCAGAAGCTGACATTCAGAGCAGAGATTTAAAAAGAGCGGGAGCTGAGGGTCAGAGTAGTGATTTAAAAATAGCGGGAGTTTATAGTTTGACAGAGATTTAAAGACATCGGCAGCTGAGACACAGAGCAGAGCTTTAAAAAGAGCGGGAGCTGGGAGAGCGGAAATTTAAAAATGTGGGTTCTAAGTATCAGAGTGTAGAATTAAAAGAGCGGGAGCTGAGAGTCAGAGTGGAAATTTAAAAAGAGAGGGAAGGTGAGAGTCAGAGCAGAGATTTAAAAAGAAAGGGAGCTTAGTGTCAGGGCGGAGATTTAAAAAGATCGGGAACTGAGAGTCAGAGTGGAGATTTAAAAAGAGCAGGAGCTGTGAGTTAGAGCGGAAAATTAAAAAGAGCGGGAGCTGAGAATCAAAGCTGTGATTTAAAAAGAGCAGGAGCTGAGATTCAGAGTGGAGATTTAAAAAGAGCAGGAGCTGAGAGAGTAGGGACTTAAGAAGAGCACAAGCTGAGTGTCAGAGCAGAGATTTATAAATCGCGGGAGCTAAGATTTAGTGCGGAGATTGAAAAAGAGCTGGAGCTGAGAGTGAGAGCGGAGATTTAAAAAGAGCGGGAGCTGACATTCAGAGTGGAGATTTTAAAAGAGCAGGAGCTGAGGGTCAGAGTGGAGATTTAAAAAATGCGGGGTCTGAGAATCAGCGTGTAGAATTAAAAGAGCAGGAGCTGAGAGTCAGAGTGGAAATTTACAGAGGGCGCAAATGCGAGTCAGAACAGAGATTTACAAATTGGGGGAACTGAGAGTCAGAGCAGAGATTTAAAGAGGGAAGGAATTTAGAGTCAGAGCAAAGATTTATAAACAGCGGGAGCTGACATTCAGAGTGGAGATTTAAAAAGAGCGGGAGAGTCTGAGCAGAGATTTAAAAAGAGTGGGAGCTGAGTTGGCAGAGATTTAAATAGAGCGGGCTCTTAGGGGCAGAGCGGAGATTTAAAAGATCGCGAGCTGAGAGTTAGAGCAGAGATTTAAAAACAGTGGGAGCTGAGAGTCAGAGCGGAGATTTATAAAAGGCGGGAGCTGAGAGTCAGAACAGAGATTTATAAATAGCACGAGATGACAGTGAGAGTGGAGATTTAAAATTAGCGGGAGCTGAGAGTCAGAGTGCAGATTTAAAAAGAGCAGGAGCTGAGAGTCAGGGCGGAGATTTATAAAGAGCTGGAGCTGAGAGTCAGAGCGGAGATTTAAAAAGAAATGGAGCTGAGAGCCATAGAGGAGAGTTAAAAAGAGCGGAAGCTGAGAGTCAGAGCACAGATTTAAAAAGAGCGGAAGCTGAGAGTCTGAGCGGTGATTAAAAAAGAGTGGGTGCTGAGAGTCAGAGAGGAGATGTAAAAAACGCGGGAGCTGAAAGTCAGAGCAGAGAGTTAAAAAGCGCGGGAGCTGAGAGTCAGAGCACAGATTTAAAAAGAGCGGAAGCTGAGAGTTAGAGTGGAAAATTAAAAAGAGCGGGAGCTGAGAATCAAAGCGGTGATTTATAAAGAGCAGGAGCTGAGATTCAGAGTGGAGATTTAAAAAGAGCAGGAGCTGAGAGAGTAGAGATTTAAGAAGAGCACGAGCTGAGAGTCAGAGTGGAGATTTATAAATCGCAGGAGCTGCGAGTTAGTGCGGAGATTGAAAAAGAGCAGGAGCTGAGAGTGAAAGCGGAGATTTAAAAAGAGCAGAAGCTGACATTCACAGCGGAGATTTAAAAAGAGCCGGAGCCGAGAGTCAGAGCGGAGATTTATAGAGGGCGCAAATGCGAGTCAGAACAGAGATTTACAAATTGGGGGAACTGAAAGTCAGAGCAGAGATTTAAAGAGGGAAGGACTTTAGAGTCAGAGCAAAGATTTATGAACAGCGGGCGCTGACATTCAGAGCAGAGATTTAAAAAGAGCTGGAGCTGACATTCAGAGTGGAGATTTAAAAAGAGCGGGAGAGTCTGAGCAGAGATTTAAAAAGAGTGGGAGCTGAGTTGGCAGAGATTTAAATAGAGCGGGCTCTTAGGGGCAGAGCGGAGATTTAAAAGATCACGAGCTGAGAGTTAGAGCAGAGATTTAAAAACAGTGGGAGCTGAGAGTCAGAGCGGAGATTTATAAAGGGCGGGAGTTGATTGTCAGAACAGAGATTTATAACTAGCACGAGATGACAGTGAGAGTGGGGATTTAAAATTAGCGGGAGCTGAGATTCAGGGTGCAGATTTAAAAAGAGCAGGAGCTGAGAGTCAGGGTGGAGATTTATAAAGAGCTGGAGCTGAGAGTCAGAGCGGAGATTTAAAAAGAGCGGGAGCTGAGAGTCAGAGCACAGATTTAAAAAGAGCGGAAGCTGAGAGTCTGACCGGTGATTTAAAAACAGTGGGAGCTGAGAGTCAGAGTGCAGGTTTATAAAGAGCGGGAGCTGAGAGTCTCAGCGGAGATGTAAAAAGAGTGGGAGCTGAGAGGCCGAGCAGAGATTTATAAAGAGCAGGAGCTGAGATTCAGAGTGAAGATTTAAAAAGGGCAGGAGCTGAGAGAGTGGAGTTTTAAAAATACCGGGAGCTGAGAGTCATTGCATAGATTTAAAAAGAGCGGGATCTGAGAGTCAGAACGGAGATGCATAAAGAGCACGAACTGAGAGAGCGGTGACTATAAATAGTGGGAGCTGAAAATCAGAGTGGAGATTTAAAAAGAGCAGGAGCTGAGAGAGTGGAGATTTAAATAGAGCGGGAGCTGAGAGAGTAGAGACTTAAGAAGAGCACGAGCTGAGAGTCAGAGCGGAGATTTATAAATCACGGGAGCTGAGAGTTAGTGCGGAGATTGTAAAAGAGCGGGAGCTGAGAGTCAGAGCGGAGATTTAAAAAGAGCGGAAGCTGAGAGTCAGAGTGGTGATTTAAAAAGACTGGGAACTGAGAGTCACAGCGGAGATTTATATCGAGCGGGAGCTGAGGGCCAGTGCAGACATTTAAAATGAGAGGGAGCTGAAATTCAGAGTGCCGATTTATAAATAGCGGGAGCTGAGAGGCTGAACGGAGATTTAAAAAGAGTGGGAGCTGAGAGCCAGAGCAGAGATTTATAAAGAGCGGGAATTGGGAGAGCAGAGATTTAAAAAGTGCGGGGTCTGAGAATCAGAGTTTAGAATTAAAAAACGCGGAAGCTGAGCGTCAGAGCACAGATTTAAAAAGAGCGGAAGCTGAGAGTCTGAGCGGTGATTTAAAAACAGTGGAAGCTGAGAGTCAGAGCGTAGATTTATAAAGAGCGGGAGCTGAGGGTCAGTGCAGAGATTTAAAATAAGAGGGAGCTGAGATTCAGAGTGCAGATTTATAAAGAGCGGGAGCTGAGATTCTCAGCGGAGATGTAAAAAGAGTGGGAGCTGATAGGCCGAGCAGAGATTTATAAAAAGCAGGACCTGAGATTCAGAGTGGAGATTTAAAAAGGGCAGGAGCTGAGAGAGTGGAGTTTTAAAAATACCGGGAGCTGAGAGTCATTGCATAGATTTAAAAAGAGCAGGATCTGAGAGTCAGAACGGAGATGCATAAAGAGCACGAACTGAGAGAGCGTTGACTATAAATAGTGGGAGCTGAAAATCAGAGTGGAGATTTAAAAAGAGCAGGAGCTGAGAGGGTGGAGATTTAAATAGAGCGGGAGCTGAGAGAGTAGAGACTTAAGAAGAGCACGAGCTGAGAGTCCGGGCGGAGATTTATAAATCACGGGAGCTGAGAGTTAGTGCGGAGATTGTAAAAGAGCGGGAGCTGAGAGTCAGAGCGGAGATTTAAAAAGAGCGGGAGCTGAGAGTCAGAGCAGTGATTTAAAAAGTCTGGCAACTGAGAGTCACAGCAGAGATTGGTATCGAGCGGGAGCTGAGGGCCAGTGCAGACATTTAAAATGAGAGGGAGCTGAAATTCAGAGTGCCGATTTATAAATAGCGGGAGCTGAGTGTCTGAGCGGAGATGTAAAAAGAGTGGGAGCTGAGAGCCAGAGCAGAGATTTATAAAGAGTGGGAGTTGGGAGAGCGGAGATTTAAAAAGTGCGGGGTCTGAGAAGCAGAGTGTAGGATTAAAAAGAGCGGGAGCTGAGAGTCAGAGTGGCGATTTAAAAAGTGCGGGAGCTAATTGTCAGACTGGAGATTTAAAAAGAAAGGGAGCTGAATGTCAGGGCGGAGATTTAAAAAGATTGCGAACTGAGAGTCAGAGCAGAGATTTAAAAAGAGCAGGAGCTGTGAGTTAGAGTGGAAAATTAAAAAGAGCGGAAGCTGAGAGTCAGAGTGGTGATTTAAAAAGACTGGGAACTGAGAGTCACAGCGGAGATTTAAAAAGAGCAGGAGCTGTGAGTTAGAGTGGAAAATTAAAAAGAGCGGGAGCTGAGAATCAAAGGGGTGATTTATAAAGAGCAGGAGCTGAGATTCAGAGTGGAGATTTAAAAAGAGCAGGAGCTGAGAGAGTAGGGACTTAAGAAGAGCACGAGCTGAGATTCAGAGTGGAGATTTATAAATCGCGGGAGCTGAGATTTAATGCGGAGATTGAAAAAGAGCGGGAGCTGAGAGTGAGAGCGGAGATTTAAAAAGAGCAGAAGCTGACATTCAGAGCAGAGATTTAAAAAGAGCGGGAGCTGACATTCAGAGCGGAGATTTAAAAAGAGCGGGAGCTGAGGGTCAGAGTGGAGATTTAAAAATAGCGGGAGTTTATAGTTTGACAGAGATTTAAAGACATCGGGAGCTGAGACACAGAGCAGAGCTTTAAAAAGAGCGGGAGCTGGGAGAGCGGAGATTTAAAAATGTGGGTTCTAAGTATCAGAGTGTAGAATTAAAAGAGCGGGAGCTGAGAGTCAGAGTGGAAATTTAAAAAGAGCGGGAGGTGAGAGTCAGAGCAGAGATTTAAAAAGAAAGGGAGCTTAGTGTCAGGGCGGAGATTTAAAAAGATCGGGAACTGAGAGTCAGAGCGGAGATTTAAAAAGAGCAGGAGCTGTGAGTTAGAGTGGAAAATTAAAAAGAGCGGGAGCTGAGAATCAAAGCGGTGATTTAAACGAAGAAGGAGCAGAGATTCAGAGTGGAGATTTAAAAAGAGCAGGAGCTGAGAGCCAGAGCGGAGAGTTAAAAAGCGCGGGAGCTGAGATTCAGAGTGCAGATTTAAAAAGTGTGGCAGCTGAGAGTCAGGGTGGAGATATATAAAGAGCAGGACTTGGGAGAGCGCTGATTATAAATAGTGGGAGCTGAGATTCAGAGTGGAGATTTAAAAAGAGCAGGAGCTGACAGAGAGGAGATTTAAATACAGCAGGAGCTGAGAGAGTAGAGATTTAAGAAGAGCACGAGCTGAGAGTCAGAGCGGAGATTTAAAAAGAGCGGGAGCTGAGAGTCAGAGCAGTGATTTATAAAGACTGGGAACTGAGAGTCACAGCGGAGATTTGTATCGAGCGGGAGCCGAGGGCCAGTGCAGACATTTAAAATGAGAGGGAGCTGAAATTCAGTGTGCAGATTTATAAATAGCGGGAGCTGAGAGTCTGAGCGGAGATGTAAAAAGAGTAGGAGCTGAGAGCCAGAGCAGAGATTTATAAAGAGCGGGAGTTGGGAGAGCAGAGATTTAAAAAGTGCGGGGTCTGAGAATCAGAGTGTAGAATTAAAAAGAGCGGGAGCTGAGAGTCAGAATGGAGATTTAAAAAGTGCGGGAGCTGAGTGTCAGAGTGGAGATTTAAAAAGAAAGGGAGCTTAGTGTCAGGGCGGAGATTTTAAAAGATCGGGAACTGAGAGTCAGAGCCGAGATTTAAAAAGAGCAGGAGCTGTGAGTTAGAGTGGAAAATTAAAAAGAGCGGGAGCTGAGAATCAAAGCGGTGATTTAAAATGAGAAGGAGCTGAGATTCAGAGTGGAGATTTAAAAAGAGCAGGAGCTGAGAGATTAGAGACTTAAGAAGAGCACGAGCTGAGAGTCAGAGTGGAGATTTATAAATCGCAGGAGCTGCGAGTTAGTGCGGAGATTGAAAAAGAGCAGGAGCTGAGAGTGAAAGCGGAGATTTAAAAAGAGCAGAAGCTGACATTCACAGCGGAGATTTAAAAAGAGCCGGAGCCAAGAGTCAGAGCGGAGATTTATAGAGGGCGCAAATGCGAGTCAGAACAGAGATTTACAAATTGGGGGAACTGAGAGTCAGAGCAGAGATTTAAAGAGGGAAGGACTTTAGAGTCAGAGCAAAGATTTATAAACAGCGGGAGCTGACATTCAGAGCAGAGATTTAAAAAGAGCGGAAGCTGACATTCAGAGTGGAGATTTAAAAAGAGCGGGAGAGTCTGAGCAGAGATTTAAAAAGAGTGGGAGTTGAGTTGGCAGAGATTTAAATAGAGCGGGCTCTTAGGGGCAGAGCGGAGATTTAAAAAGATCACGAGCTGAGAGTTAGATCAGAGATTTAAAAACAGTGGGAGCTGAGAGTCAGAGCGGAGATTTATAAAAGCGGGAGCTGAGAGTCAGAACAGAGATTTATAAATAGCACGAGATGACAGTGAGAGTGGAGATTTAAAATTAGCGGGAGCTGAGATTCAGAGTGCAGATTTAAAAAGAGCAGGAGCTGAGAGTCAGTGCGGAGATTTATAAAGAGCTGGAGCTGAGAGTCAGAGCGGAGATTTAAAAAGAAAGGGAGCTGAGAGCCATAGCGGAGAGTTAAAAAAAGCGGAAGCTGAGAGTCAGAGCACAGATTTAAAAAGAGCGGAAGATGAGAGTCTGAGCGGTGATTTAAAAAGAGTGGGAGCTGAGAGTCAGTGCGGAGATTTATAAAGAGCGGGAGCTGAGGGTGAGTGCAGAGATTTAAAATGAGAGGAGGCTGAGAGTCAGAGTGCAGATTCATAAAGAGTGGGAGCTGAGAGTCTCAGCGGAGATGTAAAAAGAGTGGGAGCTGAGAGGTCAAGCAGAGATTTATAAAGAGCAGGAGCTGAGATTCAGAGTGGAGATTTAAAAAGGGCAGGAGCTGAGAGAGTGGAGTTTTAAAAATACCGGGAGCTGAGCGTCAGTGCATAGATTTAAAAAGAGCGGGATCTGAGAGTCAGAACGGAGATGCATAAAGAGCACGCACTGAGAGAGCGGTGACTATAAATAGTGGGAGCTGAAAATCAGAGTGGAGATTTAAAAAGAGCAGGAGCTGAGAGAGTGTAGATTTAAATAGAGCGGGAGCTGAGAGAGTAGAGACTTAAGAAGAGCACGAGCTGAGAGTCAGAGCGGAGATTTATAAATCACGGGAGCTGAGAGTTAGTGCGGAGATTGTAAAAGAGCGGGAGCTGAGAGTCAGAGCGCTGATTTAAAAAGAGCGGGAACTGAGAGTCACAGCGGAGATTTATATCGAGCGGGAGCTGAGGGCCAGTGCAGACATTTAAAATGAGAGGGAGCTGAAATTCAGAGTGCAGATTTATAAATAGCGGGAGCTGAGAGTCTGAGCGGAGATGTAAAAAGAGTGGGCGCTGAGAGCCAGAGCAGAGATTTATAAAGAGCGGGAGTTGGGAGAGCAGAGATTTAAAAAGTGCGGGGTCTGAGAATCAGAGTGTAGAATTAAAAAGCGCAGAAACTGAGAGTCAGAGCACAGATTTAAAAAGAGCGGAAGCTGAGAGTCTGAGCGGTGATTTAAAAACAGTGGAAGCTGAGAGTCAGAGCGTAGATTTATAAAGAGCGGGAGCTGAGGGTTAGTGCAGAGATTTAAAATAAGAGGGAGCTGAGATTCAGAGTGCAGATTTATAAAGAGCGGGAGCTGAGATTCTCAGCGGAGATGTAAAAAGAGTGGGAGATGATAGGCCGAGCAGAGATTTATAAAAAGCAGGAGCTGAGATTCAGAGTGGAGATTTAAAAAGGGCAGGAGCTGAGAGAGTGGAGTTTTAAAAATACCGGGAGCTGAGAGTCAGTGCAGAGCTTTAAAAAGAGCGGGATCTGAGAGTCAGAATGGAGATGCATAAAGAGCAAGAACTGAGAGAGCGGTGACTATAAATAGTGGGAGCTGAAAATCAGAGTGGAGATTTAAAAAGAGCAGGAGCTGAGAGAGTGGAGATTTAAATAGAGCGGGAGCTGAGAGAGTAGAAACTTAAGAAGACCACGAGCTGAGAGTCAGAGTGGAGATTTATAAATCACGGGAGCTGAGAGTTAGTGCGGAGATTGTAAAAGAGCGGGAGCTGAAATTCAGAGTGCAGATTTATAAATAGCGGGAGCTGAGAGTCTGAGCGGAGATGTAAAAAGAGTGGGAGCTGAGAGCCAGAGCAGAGATTTATAAAGAGCGGGAGTTGGGAGAGCGGAGATTTAAAAAGTGTGGGGTCTGAGAATCAGAGTGTAGAATTAAAAAGAGCGGGAGCTGTGAGTCAGAGTGGAGATTTAAAAGTGCGGGAGCTGAGTGTCAGAGCGGAGATTTAAAAAGAAAGGGAGCTGAATGTCAGGGCGGAGATTTAAAAAGATTGCGAACTGAGAGTCAGAGTGGAGATTTAAAAAGAGCAGGAGCTGTGAGTTAGAGTGGAAAATTAAAAACAGCGGGAGCTGAGAATCAAAGCGGTGATTTATAAAGAGCAGGAGCTGAGATTCAGAGTGGAGATTTAAAAAGAGCAGGAGCTGAGAGAATAGGGACTTAAGAAGAGCATGAGCTGAGAGTCAGAGCAGAGATTTATAAATCGCGGGAGCTGAGATTTAGTGCGGAGATTGAAAAAGAGCGGGAGCTGAGAGTGAGAGCGGAGATTTTAAAAGAGCGGGAGCTGACATTCAGAGCATAGATTTAAAAAGAGCGGGAGCTGACATTCAGAGTGGAGATTTAAAAAGAGCGGGAGCTGAGGGTCAGAGTGGAGATTTAAAAATAGTGGGAGTTTATAGTTTGACAGAGATTTAAAGACATCGGGAGCTGAGACACAGAGCAGAGCTTTAAAAATAGCGGGAGCTGGGAGAGCGGAGATTTAAAAATGCGGATTCTAAGTATCAGAGTGTAGAATTAAAAGAGCGGGAGCTGAGAGTCAGAGTGGAAATTTAAAAAGAGCGGGAGGTGAGAGTCAGAGCAGAGATTTAAAAAGAAAGGGAGCTTAGTGTCAGGGCGGAGATTTTAAAAGATCGGGAACTGAGAGTCAGAGCCGAGATTTAAAAAGAGCAGGAGCTGTGAGTTAGAGTGGAAAATTAAAAAGAGCGGGAGCTGAGAATCAAAGCGGTGATTTAAAATGAGAAGGAGCTGAGATTCAGAGTGGAGATTTAAAAAGAGCAGGAGCTGAGAGAGTAGAGACTTAAGAAGAGCATGAGCTGAGATTCAGAGTGCAGATTTAAAAAGAGCAGGAGCTGAGAGTCAGGGCGGGGATTTAGAAACAGCTGGAGCTGAGAGCCAGAGTGGAGAGTTAAAAAGAACGGGAGCTGAGAGCCAGAGCGGAGAGTTAAAAAGCGCGGGAGCTGAGATTCAGAGTGCAGATTTAAAAAGAGTGGCAGCTGAGAGTCAGGGTGGAGATATATAAAGAGTAGGACTTGGGAGAGCAGAGATTATAAATAGTGGGAGCTGAGATTCAGAGTGAAGATTTAAAAAGAGCAGGAGCTGACAGAGTGGAGATTTAAATACAGCAGGAGCTGAGAGTAGAGACTTAAGAAGAGCACGAGCTGAGAGTCAGAGCGGTGATTTAAAAAGACTGGGAACTGAGAGTCACAGCAGAGATTTGTATCGAGCAGGAGCTGGGGGCCAGTGCAGACATTTAAAATGAGAGGGAGCTGAAATTCAGAGTGCAGATTTATAAATAGCGGGAGCTGAGAGTCTGAGCGGAGATGTAAAAAGAGTAGGAGCTGAGAGCCAGAGCAGAGATTTATAAAGAGCGGGAGTTGGGAGAACGGAGATTTAAAAAGTGCGGGGTCTGAGAATCAGAGTGTAGAACTAAAAAGAGCGGAAGCTGAGAGTCAGAGTGGAGATTTAAAAAGTGCGGGAGCTGAGTGTCAGAGCGGAGAATAAAAAAGAAAGGGAGCTGAATGTCAGGGCGGAGATTTAAAAAGATTGGGAACTGAGAGTCAGAGCGGAGATTTAAAAAGAGCAGGAGCTGTGAGTTAGAGCGGAAAATTAAAAAGAGCGGGAGCTGAGAATCAAAGCTGTGATTACTAAAGAGCAGGAGCTGAGATTCAGAGTGGAGATTTAAAAAGAGCAGGAGCTGAGAGAGTAGGGACTTAAGAAGAGCACAAGCTGAGAGTCAGAGCAGAGATTTATAAATCGCGGGAGCTGAGATTTAGTGCGGAGATTGAAAAAGAGCGGGAGCTGAGAGTGAGAGCGGAGATTTAAAAAGAGCGGGAGCTGACATTCAGAGCGGAGATTTTAAAAGAGCGGGAGCTGAGGGTCAGAGTGGAGATTTAAAAATAGCGGGAGCTGAGAGTCTGAGCAGTGATTTAAAAACATCGGGAGCTGAGACTCAGAGCAGAGATTTAAAAACAGCGGGGTCTGAGAATCAGAGTGTAGAATTAAAAGAGCGGGAGCTGAGAGTCAGAGTGGAAATTTAAAAAGAAAGGGAGCTTAGTGTCAGGGCGGAGATTTTAAAAGATCGGGAACTGAGAGTCAGAGCACAGATTTAAAAGAGCAAGAGCTGTGAGTTAGAGTGGAAAATTAAAAAGAGCGGGAGCTGAGAATCAAAGCGGTGATTTAAAATGAGAAGGAGCTGAGATTCAGAGTGGAGATTTAAAAAGAGCAGGAGCTGAGAGAGTAGAGACTTAAGAAGAGCACGAGCTGAGAGTCAGTGTGGAGATTTATAAACCGCAGGAGCTGCGAGTTAGTGCGGAGATTGAAAAAGAGCAGGAGCTGAGAGTGAAAGCGGAGATTTAAAAAGAGCAGAAGCTGACATTCACAGCGGAGATTTAAAAAGAGCTGGAGCCGAGAGTCAGAGCGGAGATTTATAGAGGGCGCAACTGCAAGTCAGAACAGAGATTTACAAATTGGGGGAGCTGAGAGTCAGAGCAGAGATTTAAAGAGGGAAGGACTTTAGAGTCAGAGCAAAGATTTATAAACAGCGGGAGCTGACATTCAGAGCAGAGATTTAAAAAGAGCGGGAGCTGACATTCAGAGTGGAGATTTAAAAAGAGCGGGAGAGTCTGAGCAGAGATTTAAAAAGAGTGGGAGCTGAGTTGGCAGAGATTTAAATAGAGCAGGCTCTTAGGGGCAGAGCGGAGATTTAAAAGATCACGAGCTGAGAGTTAGAGCAGAGATTTAAAAACAGTGGGAGCTGAGAGTCAGAACGGAGATTTATAAAGAGCGGGAGCTGAGAGTCAGAGCGGTGATTTAAAAAGACTGAGAACTGAGAGTCACAGCGGAGATTTATATCGAGCGGGAGCTGAGGGCCAGTGCAGACATTTAAAATGAGAGGGAGCTGAAATTCAGTGTGCAGATTTATAAATAGCGGGAGCTGAGAGTCTGAGCGGAGATGTAAAAAGAGTAGGAGCTGAGAGCCAGAGCAGAGATTTATAAAGAGCGGGAGTTGGGAGAACGGAGATTTAAAAAGTGCGGGGTCTGAGAATCAGAGTGTAGAACTAAAAAGAGCGGAAGCTGAGAGTCAGAGTGGAGATTTAAAAAGTGCGGGAGCTGAGTGTCAGAGCGGAGAATAAAAAAGAAAGGGAGCTGAATGTCAGGGCGGAGATTTAAAAAGATTGGGAACTGAGAGTCAGAGCGGAGATTTAAAAAGAGCAGGAGCTGTGAGTTAGAGCGGAAAATTAAAAAGAGCGGGAGCTGAGAATCAAAGCTGTGATTACTAAAGAGCAGGAGCTGAGATTCAGAGTGGAGATTTAAAAAGAGCAGGAGCTGAGAGAGTAGGGACTTAAGAAGAGCACAAGCTGAGAGTCAGAGCAGAGATTTATAAATCGCGGGAGCTGAGATTTAGTGCGGAGATTGAAAAAGAGCGGGAGCTGAGAGTGAGAGCGGAGATTTAAAAAGAGCGGGAGCTGACATTCAGAGCGGAGATTTTAAAAGAGCGGGAGCTGAGGGTCAGAGTGGAGATTTAAAAATAGCGGGAGCTGAGAGTCTGAGCAGTGATTTAAAAACATCGGGAGCTGAGACTCAGAGCAGAGATTTAAAAACAGCGGGGTCTGAGAATCAGAGTGTAGAATTAAAAGAGCGGGAGCTGAGAGTCAGAGTGGAAATTTAAAAAGAAAGGGAGCTTAGTGTCAGGGCGGAGATTTTAAAAGATCGGGAACTGAGAGTCAGAGCACAGATTTAAAAGAGCAAGAGCTGTGAGTTAGAGTGGAAAATTAAAAAGAGCGGGAGCTGAGAATCAAAGCGGTGATTTAAAATGAGAAGGAGCTGAGATTCAGAGTGGAGATTTAAAAAGAGCAGGAGCTGAGAGAGTAGAGACTTAAGAAGAGCACGAGCTGAGAGTCAGTGTGGAGATTTATAAACCGCAGGAGCTGCGAGTTAGTGCGGAGATTGAAAAAGAGCAGGAGCTGAGAGTGAAAGCGGAGATTTAAAAAGAGCAGAAGCTGACATTCACAGCGGAGATTTAAAAAGAGCTGGAGCCGAGAGTCAGAGCGGAGATTTATAGAGGGCGCAACTGCAAGTCAGAACAGAGATTTACAAATTGGGGGAGCTGAGAGTCAGAGCAGAGATTTAAAGAGGGAAGGACTTTAAAGTCAGAGCAAAGATTTATAAACAGCGGGAGCTGACATTCAGAGCAGAGATTTAAAAAGAGCGGGAGCTGACATTCAGAGTGGAGATTTAAAAAGAGCGGGAGAGTCTGAGCAGAGATTTAAAAAGAGTGGGAGCTGAGTTGGCAGAGATTTAAATAGAGCAGGCTCTTAGGGGCAGAGCGGAGATTTAAAAGATCACGAGCTGAGAGTTAGAGCAGAGATTTAAAAACAGTGGGAGCTGAGAGTCAGAACGGAGATTTATAAAGAGCGGGAGCTGAGAGTCAGAGCGGTGATTTAAAAAGACTGAGAACTGAGAGTCACAGCGGAGATTTATATCGAGCGGGAGCTGAGGGCCAGTGCAGACATTTAAAATGAGAGGGAGCTGAAATTCAGTGTGCAGATTTATAAATAGCGGGAGCTGAGAGTCTGAGCGGAGATGTAAAAAGAGTAGGAGCTGAGAGCCAAAGCAGAGATTTATAAAGAGCGGGAGTTGGGAGAGCGGAGATTTAAAAAGTGCGGGGTCTGAGAATCAGAGTGTAGAATTAAAAAGAGCGGAAGCTGAGAGTCAGAGTGGAGATTTAAAAAGTGCGGGAGCTGAGTGTCAGAGCGGAGAATAAAAAAGAAAGGGAGCTGAATGTCAGGGCGGAGATTTAAAAAGATTGGGAACTGAGAGTCAGAGTGGAGATTTAAAAAGTGCGGGAGCTGAGTGTCAGAGTGGAGATTTAAAAAGAAAGAGAGCTGAATGTCAGGGCGGAGATTTAAAAAGATTGCGAACTGAGAGTCAGAGCAGAGATTTAAAAAGAGCAGGAGCTGAGAATCAAAGCGGTGATTTATAAAGAGCAGGAGCTGAGATTCAGAGTGGAGATTTAAAAAGAGCAGGAGCTGAGCGAGTAGGGACTTAAGAAGAGCACGAGCTGAGATTCAGAGTGGAGATTTATAAATCGCGGGAGCTGAGATTTAGTGCGGAGATTGAAAAAGAGCTGGAGCTGAGAGCGAGAGCGGAGATTTAAAAAGAGCAGAAGCTGACATTCAGAGCAGAGATTTAAAAAGAGCGGGAGCTGAGGGTCAGAGTAGTGATTTAAAAATAGCGGGAGTTTATAGTTTGACAGAGATTTAAAGACATCGGCAGCTGAGACACAGAGCAGAGCTTTAAAAAGAGCGGGAGCTGGGAGAGCGGAAATTTAAAAATGTGGGTTCTAAGTATCAGAGTGTAGAATTAAAAGAGCGGGAGCTGAGAGTCAGAGTGGAAATTTAAAAAGAGAGGGAAGGTGAGAGTCAGAGCAGAGATTTAAAAAGAAAGGGAGCTTAGTGTCAGGGCGGAGATTTAAAAAGATCGGGAACTGAGAGTCAGAGTGGAGATTTAAAAAGAGCAGGAGCTGTGAGTTAGAGCGGAAAATTAAAAAGAGCGGGAGCTGAGAATCAAAGCTGTGATTTAAAAAGAGCAGGAGCTGAGATTCAGAGTGGAGATTTAAAAAGAGCAGGAGCTGAGAGAGTAGGGACTTAAGAAGAGCACAAGCTGAGTGTCAGAGCAGAGATTTATAAATCGCGGGAGCTAAGATTTAGTGCGGAGATTGAAAAAGAGCTGGAGCTGAGAGTGAGAGCGGAGATTTAAAAAGAGCGGGAGCTGACATTCAGAGTGGAGATTTTAAAAGAGCAGGAGCTGAGGGTCAGAGTGGAGATTTAAAAAATGCGGGGTCTGAGAATCAGCGTGTAGAATTAAAAGAGCAGGAGCTGAGAGTCAGAGTGGAAATTTACAGAGGGCGCAAATGCGAGTCAGAACAGAGATTTACAAATTGGGGGAACTGAGAGTCAGAGCAGAGATTTAAAGAGGGAAGGAATTTAGAGTCAGAGCAAAGATTTATAAACAGCGGGAGCTGACATTCAGAGTGGAGATTTAAAAAGAGCGGGAGAGTCTGAGCAGAGATTTAAAAAGAGTGGGAGTTGAGTTGGCAGAGATTTAAATAGAGCGGGCTCTTAGGGGCAGAGCGGAGATTTAAAAGATCGCGAGCTGAGAGTTAGAGCAGAGATTTAAAAACAGTGGGAGCTGAGAGTCAGAGCGGAGATTTATAAAAGGCGGGAGCTGAGAGTCAGAACAGAGATTTATAAATAGCACGAGATGACAGTGAGAGTGGAGATTTAAAATTAGCCGGAGCTGAGAGTCAGAGTGCAGATTTAAAAAGAGCAGGAGCTGAGAGTCAGGGCGGAGATTTATAAAGAGCTGGAGCTGAGAGTCAGAGCGGAGATTTAAAAAGAAATGGAGCTGAGAGCCATAGAGGAGAGTTAAAAAGAGCGGAAGCTGAGAGTCAGAGCACAGATTTAAAAAGAGCGGAAGCTGAGAGTCTGAGCGGTGATTAAAAAAGAGTGGGTGCTGAGAGTCAGAGAGGAGATGTAAAAAGCGCGGGAGCTGAGAGTCAGAGCACAGATTTAAAAAGAGCGGAAGCTGAGAGTTAGAGTGGAAAATTAAAAAGAGCGGGAGCTGAGAATCAAAGCGGTGATTTATAAAGAGCAGGAGCTGAGATTCAGAGTGGAGATTTAAAAAGAGCAGGAGCTGAGAGAGTAGAGATTTAAGAAGAGCACGAGCTGAGAGTCAGAGTGGAGATTTATAAATCGCAGGAGCTGCGAGTTAGTGCGGAGATTGAAAAAGAGCAGGAGCTGAGAGTGAAAGCGGAGATTTAAAAAGAGCAGAAGCTGACATTCACAGCGGAGATTTAAAAAGAGCCGGAGCCGAGAGTCAGAGCGGAGATTTATAGAGGGCGCAAATGCGAGTCAGAACAGAGATTTACAAATTGGGGGAACTGAAAGTCAGAGCAGAGATTTAAAGAGGGAAGGACTTTAGAGTCAGATCAAAGATTTATGAACAGCGGGCGCTGACATTCAGAGCAGAGATTTAAAAAGAGCTGGAGCTGACATTCAGAGTGGAGATTTAAAAAGAGCGGGAGAGTCTGAGCAGAGATTTAAAAAGAGTGGGAGCTGAGTTGGCAGAGATTTAAATAGAGCGGGCTCTTAGGGGCAGAGCGGAGATTTAAAAGATCACGAGCTGAGAGTTAGAGCAGAGATTTAAAAACAGTGGGAGCTGAGAGTCAGAGCGGAGATTTATAAAGGGCGGGAGTTGAGTGTCAGAACAGAGATTTATAACTAGCACGAGATGACAGTGAGAGTGGAGATTTAAAATTAGCGGGAGCTGAGATTCAGGGTGCAGATTTAAAAAGAGCAGGAGCTGAGAGTCAGGGTGGAGATTTATAAAGAGCTGGAGCTGAGAGTCAGAGCGGAGATTTAAAAAGAGCGGAAGCTGAGAGTCAGAGCACAGATTTAAAAAGAGCGGAAGCTGAGAGTCTGAGCGGTGATTAAAAAAGAGTGGGAGCTGAGAGTCAGAGCGGAGATTTAAAAAGAGCGGGAGCTGAGAGTCAGAGCACAGATTTAAAAAGAGCGGAAGCTGAGAGTCTGACCGGTGATTTAAAAACAGTGGGAGCTGAGAGTCAGAGTGCAGGTTTATAAAGAGCGGGAGCTGAGAGTCTCAGCGGAGATGTAAAAAGAGTGGGAGCTGAGAGGCCGAGCAGAGATTTATAAAGAGCAGGAGCTGAGATTCAGAGTGAAGATTTAAAAAGGGCAGGAGCTGAGAGAGTGGAGTTTTAAAAATACCGGGAGCTGAGAGTCATTGCATAGATTTAAAAAGAGCAGGATCTGAGAGTCAGAACGGAGATGCATAAAGAGCACGAACTGAGAGAGCGGTGACTATAAATAGAGGGAGCTGAAAATCAGAGTGGAGATTTAAAAAGAGCAGGAGCTGAGAGAGTGGAGATTTAAATAGAGCGGGAGCTGAGAGAGTAGAGACTTAAGAAGAGCACGAGCTGAGAGTCAGAGCGGAGATTTATAAATCACGGGAGCTGAGAGTTAGTGCGGAGATTGTAAAAGAGCGGGAGCTGAGAGTCAGAGTGGTGATTTAAAAAGACTGGGAACTGAGAGTCACAGCGGAGATTTAAAAAGAGCAGGAGCTGTGAGTTAGAGTGGAAAATTAAAAAGAGCGGGAGCTGAGAATCAAAGGGGTGATTTATAAAGAGCAGGAGCTGAGATTCAGAGTGGAGATTTATAAATCGCGGGAGCTGAGATTTAATGCGGAGATTGAAAAAGAGCGGGAGCTGAGAGTGAGAGCGGAGATTTAAAAAGAGCAGAAGCTGACATTCAGAGCAGAGATTTAAAAAGAGCGGGAGCTGACATTCAGAGCGGAGATTTAAAAAGAGCGGGAGCTGAGGGTCAGAGTGGAGATTTAAAAATAGCGGGAGTTTATAGTTTGACAGAGATTTAAAGACATCGGGAGCTGAGACACAGAGCAGAGCTTTAAAAAGAGCGGGAGCTGGGAGAGCGGAGATTTAAAAATGTGGGTTCTAAGTATCAGAGTGTAGAATTAAAAGAGCGGGAGCTGAGAGTCAGAGTGGAAATTTAAAAAGAGCGGGAGGTGAGAGTCAGAGCAGAGATTTAAAAAGAAAGGGAGCTTAGTGTCAGGGCGGAGATTTAAAAAGATCGGGAACTGAGAGTCAGAGCGGAGATTTAAAAAGAGCAGGGAGCTGTGAGTTAGAGTGGAAAATTAAAAAGAGCGGGAGCTGAGAATCAAAGCGGTGATTTAAACGAAGAAGGAGCAGAGATTCAGAGTGGAGATTTAAAAAGAGCAGGAGCTGAGAGTCAGGGCGGAGAGTTAAAAAGCGCGGGAGCTGAGATTCAGAGTGCAGATTTAAAAAGAGTGGCAGCTGAGAGTCAGGGTGGAGATATATAAAGAGCAGGACTTGGGAGAGCGCTGATTATAAATAGTGGGAGCTGAGATTCAGAGTGGAGATTTAAAAAGAGCAGGAGCTGACAGAGGAGATTTAAATACAGCAGGAGCTGAGAGAGTAGAGATTTAAGAAGAGCACGAGCTGAGAGTCAGAGCGGAGATTTAAAAAGAGCGGGAGCTGAGAGTCAGAGCAGTGATTTATAAAGACTGGGAACTGAGAGTCACAGCGGAGATTTGTATCGAGCGGGAGCCGAGGGCCAGTGCAGACATTTAAAATGAGAGGGAGCTGAAATTCAGAGTGCAGATTTATAAATAGCGGGAGCTGAGAGTCTGAGCGGAGATGTAAAAAGAGTGGGAGCTGAGAGCCAGAACAGAGATTTATAAAGAGCGGGAGTTGGGAGAGCAGAGATTTAAAAAGTGCGGGGTCTGAGAATCAGAGTGTAGAATTAAAAAGAGCGGGAGCTGAGAGTCAGAATGGAGATTTAAAAAGTGCGGGAGCTGAGTGTCAGAGTGGAGATTTAAAAAGATCAGGAGCTGAGAGAGTAGGGACTTAAGAAGAGCACAAGCTGCGAGTCAGAGCAGAGATTTAAAAAGAACGGGAGCAGACATTCAGAGCGGAGATTTTAAAAGAGCGGGAGCTGAGGGTCAGAGTGGAGATTTAAAAATAGCGGGAGCTGAGAGTCTGTGCAGAGATTTAAAAACATCGGGAGCTGAGACTCAGAGCAGAGATTTAAAAAGAGCGGGGTCTGAGAATCAGAGTGTAGAATTTAAAGAGCGGGAGCTGAGAGTCAGAGTGGAAATTTAAAAAGAAAGGGAGCTTAGTGTCAGGGCGGAGATTTTAAAAGATCGGGAACTGAGAGTCAGAGCCGAGATTTAAAAAGAGCAGGAGCTGTGAGTTAGAGTGGAAAATTAAAAAGAGCGGGAGCTGAGAATCAAAGCGGTGATTTAAAATGAGAAGGAGCTGAGATTCAGAGTGGAGATTTAAAAAGAGCAGGAGCTGAGAGATTAGAGACTTAAGAAGAGCACGAGCTGAGAGTCAGAGTGGAGATTTATAAATCGCAGGAGCTGCGAGTTAGTGCGGAGATTGAAAAAGAGCAGGAGCTGAGAGTGAAAGCGGAGATTTAAAAAGAGCAGAAGCTGACATTCACAGCGGAGATTTAAAAGGAGCCGGAGCCGAGAGTCAGAGCGGAGATTTATAGATGGCGCAAATGCGAGTCAGAACAGAGATTTACAAATTGGGGGAACTGAGAGTCAGAGCAGAGATTTAAAGAGGGAAGGACTTTAGAGTCAGAGCAAAGATTTATAAACAGCGGGAGCTGACATTCAGAGCAGAGATTTAAAAAGAGCGGAAGCTGACATTCAGAGTGGAGATTTAAAAAGAGCGGGAGAGTCTGAGCAGAGATTTAAAAAGAGTGGGAGTTGAGTTGGCAGAGATTTAAATAGAGCGGGCTCTTAGGGGCAGAGCGGAGATTTAAAAAGATCACGAGCTGAGAGTTAGATCAGAGATTTAAAAACAGTGGGAGCTGAGAGTCAGAGCGGAGATTTATAAAAGCGGGAGCTGAGAGTCAGAACAGAGATTTATAAATAGCACGAGATGACAGTGAGAGTGGAGATTTAAAATTAGCGGGAGCTGAGATTCAGAGTGCAGATTTAAAAAGAGCAGGAGCTGAGAGTCAGTGCGGAGATTTATAAAGAGCTGGAGCTGAGAGTCAGAGCGGAGATTTAAAAAGAAAGGGAGCTGAGAGCCATAGCGGAGAGTTAAAAAGAGCGGAAGCTGAGAGTCAGAGCACAGATTTAAAAAGAGCGGAAGATGAGAGTCTGAGCGGTGATTTAAAAAGAGTGGGAGCTGAGAGTCAGTGCGGAGATTTATAAAGAGCCGGAGCTGAGGGTGAGTGCAGAGATTTAAAATGAGAGGAGGCTGAGAGTCAGAGTGCAGACTTATAAAGAGTGGGAGCTGAGAGTCTCAGCGGAGATGTAAAAAGAGTGGGAGCTGAGAGGTCAAGCAGAGATTTATAAAGAGCAGGAGCTGAGATTCAGCGTGGAGATTTAAAAAGGGCAGGAGCTGAGAGAGTGGAGTTTTAAAAATACCTGGGAGCTGAGCGTCAGTGCATAGATTTAAAAAGAGCGGGATCTGAGAGTCAGAACGGAGATGCATAAAGAGCACGCACTGAGAGAGCGGTGACTATAAATAGTGGGAGCTGAAAATCAGAGTGGAGATTTAAAAAGAGCAGGAGCTGAGAGAGTGTAGATTTAAATAGAGCGGGAGCTGAGAGAGTAGAGACTTAAGAAGAGCACGAGCTGAGAGTCAGAGCGGAGATTTATAAATCACGGGAGCTGAGAGTTAGTGCGGAGATTGTAAAAGAGCGGGAACTGAGAGTCACAGCGGAGATTTATATCGAGCGGGAGCTGAGGGCCAGTGCAGACATTTAAAATGAGAGGGAGCTGAAATTCAGAGTGCAGATTTATAAATAGCGGGAGCTGAGAGTCTGAGCGGAGATGTAAAAAGAGTTGGAGCTGAGAGCCAGAGCAGAGATTTATAAAGAGCGGGAGTTGGGAGAGCGGAGATTTAAAAAGTGCGGGGTCTGAGAATCAGAGTGTAGAATTAAAAAGAGCGGAAGCTGAGAGTCAGAGTGGAGATTTAAAAAGTGCGGGAGCTGAGTGTCAGAGCGGAGAATAAAAAAGAAAGGGAGCTGAATGTCAGGGCGGAGATTTAAAAAGATTGGGAACTGAGAGTCAGAGTGGAGATTTAAAAAGTGCGGGAGCTGAGTGTCAGAGTGGAGATTTAAAAAGAAAGAGAGCTGAATGTCAGGGCGGAGATTTAAAAAGATTGCGAACTGAGAGTCAGAGCAGAGATTTAAAAAGAGCAGGAGCTGAGAATCAAAGCGGTGATTTATAAAGAGCAGGAGCTGAGATTCAGAGTGGAGATTTAAAAAGAGCAGGAGCTGAGCGAGTAGGGACTTAAGAAGAGCACGAGCTGAGAGTCAGAGCAGAGATTTATAAAGATTGGGAACTGAGAGTCAGAATGGAGATTTAAAAAGAGCATGAGCTGTGAGTTAGAGTGGAAAATTAAAAAGAGAGGGAGCTGAGAATCAAAGCGGCGAGTTATAAAGAGCAGGAGCTGAGATTCAGAGTGGAGATTTAAAAAGAGCAGGAGCCGAGAGTCAGAGCAGAGATTTATAAATCGCGGGAGCTGAGATTTAGTGCGGAGGTTGAAAAAGAGCTGGAGCTGAGAGTGAGAGCGGAGATTTAAAAAGAGCGAAGCTGACATTCAGAGCAGAGATTTAAAAAGAGCCGGAGCCGAGAGTCAGAGCGGAGATTTATAAAGGGCGCAACTGAGAGTCAGAACAGAGATTTATAAATTGGGGGAGCTGAGAGTCAGAGCAGAGATTTAAAGAGGGAAGGACTGTAGAGTCAGAGCAGAGATTTATAAACAGTGGGAGCTGAGAATCAAAGCGGTGATTTATAAAGAGCAGGACCTGAGATTCAAAGTGGAGATTTAAAAAGAGCAGCAGCTGAGAGTGTAGAGTTTTAAGAAGGGCACGGCTGAGAGTCAGAGCAGAGATTTATAAATCACGGGAGCTGAGAGTTAGTGCAGAGATTGAAAAAGAGCGGGAGCTGAGAGTCAGAGCGGAGATTTAAAAAGAGCGGGAGCTGACATTCAGAGCAGAGATTTAAAAAGACTGGGAACTGAGAGTCACAGCGGAGATTTATATCGAGCGGGAGCTGAGGGCCAGTGCAGACATTTAAAATGAGAGGGAGCTGAAATTCAGAGTGCAGATTTATAAATAGCGGGAGCTGAGAGTCTGAGCGGAGATGTAAAAAGGGTGGGAGCTGCGAGCCAGAGCAGAGATATATAAAGAGCGGGCGTTGGGAGAGCGGTGATTTAAAAAGTGCGGGGTCTGAGAATCAGAGTGTAGAATTGAAAATAACGGGAGCTGAGAGTCAGAGCACAGATTTAAAAAGCGCGGAAGCTGAGAGTCAGAGCACAGATTTAAAAAGAGCGGAAGCTGAGAGTCTGAGCGGTGATTTAAAAAGAGTGGGAGCTGAGAGTCAGAGCGGAGATTTATAAAGAGCTGGAGCTGAGAGTCAGAGCGGAGAGTTAAAAAGCGCGGAAGCTGAGAGTCAGAGCACAGATTTAAAAAGAGCGGAAGCTGAGAGTCTGAGCGGAGATGTAAAAAGAGTGGGAGCTGAGAGCCAGAGCAGAGGTTTATAAAGAGCGGGAGTTGGGAGAGTGGAGATTTAAAAAGTGCGGAGTCTGAGAATCAGAGTGTAGAATTAAAAAGAGCGGGAGCTGAGAGTCAGAGTGCAGATTTAAAAAGTGCGGGAGCTGAGTGTCAGAGCGGAGATTTAAAAAGAAAGGGAGCTGAATGTCAGGGCGGAGATTTAAAAAGTTTGGGAACTGAGAGTCAGAGTGGAAAATTAAAAAGAGCAGGAGCTGAGAATCAAAGCGGTGATTTATAAAGCGCAGAGGTGAGATTCAGAGTGGAGATTTAAAAAGAGCAGGAGCTGAGAGAGTAGGGACTTAAGAAGAGCACAAGCTGAGAGTCAGAGCAGAGATTTATAAATCGCGGGAGCTGAGATTTAGTGCAGAGATTGAAAAAGAGCTGGAGCTGAGAGTGAGAGCGGAGATTTAAAAAGAGCAGGAGCTGACATTCAGAGCGGAGATTTTAAAAGAGCGGGAGCTGAGGGACAGAGTGGAGATGTAAAAATAGTGGGAGCTGAGAGTCTGAGCAGAGATTTAAAAACATCGGGAGCAGAGACTCAGCAGAGATTTAAAAAGAGCGGCAGCTGAGAGTCAGAGCGGTGATTTAAAAAGACTGGGAACTGAGAGTCACAGCGGAGATTTATATCAAGCGGGAGCTGAGGGCCAGTGCAGACATTTAAAATGAGAGGAAGCTGAAATTCAGAGTGCAGATTTATAAATAGCGGGAGCTGAGAGTCTGAGCGGAGATTTAAAAAGAGTGGGAGCTGAGAGCCAGAGCAGAGATTTATAAAGAGCGGGAGTTGGGAGAGCGGAGATTTAAAAAGTGCGGGGTCTGAGAATCAGAGTGAAGAATTAAAAAGCGCGGAAGCTGAGAGTCAGAGTGCAGATTTAAAAAGAGCGGAAGCTGAGAGTCAGAGCGGAGATTTATAAAGAGCGGGAGCTGAGGGCCATTGCAGAGATTTAAAATAAGAGGGAGCTGAGATACAGAGTGCAGATTTATAAAGGGCGGGAGCTGAGATTCTCAGCAGAGATGTAAAAAGAGTGGGAGCTGAGAGGCCGAGCAGAGATTTATAAAGAGCAGGAGCTGAGATTCAGAGTGGAGATTTAAAAAGGGCAGGAGCTGAGAGAGTGGAGTTTTAAAAATACCGGGAGCTGAGAGTCATTGCATAGATTTAAAAAGAGCAGGAGCTGAGAGTCAGAGCGGGGATGTTTAAAGAGCAGGAACTGAGAGAGCGGTGACTATAAATAGCGGGAGCTGAGAATCAGAGTGGAGATTTAAAAAGAGCAGGAGCTGAGAGAGTGGAGATTTAAATAGAGCGGGAGCTGAGAGAGTAGAGACTTAAGAAGAGCACGCGCTGAGAGTCAGAGCGGAGATTTATAAATCACGGGAGCTGAGAGTCAGAGCGGAGATTTAAAAAGAGCGGGAGCTGAGAGTCAGAGCGGTGATTTAAAAAGACTGGGAACTGAGAGTCAGAGCGGAGATTTGTATCGAGCGGAGCTGAGGGCCAGTGCAGACATTTAAAATGAGAGGGAGCTGAAATTCAGAGTGCAGATTTATAAATAGCGGGAGCTGAGAGTCTGAGCGGAGATGTAAAAAGAGTTGGAGCTGAGAGCCAGAGCAGAGATTTATAAAGAGCGGGAGTTGGGAGAGTGGAGATTTAAAAAGTGCGGGGTCTGAGAATCAGAGTGTAGAATTAAAAAGAGCGGGAGCTGAGAGTCAGAGTGGAGATTTAAAAAGTGCGGGAGCTGAGTGTCAGAGCGGAGATTTAAAAAGAAAGGGAGCTGAATGTCAGGGCGGAGATTTATAAAGATTGGGAACTGAGAGTCAGAGTGGAGATTTAAAAAGAGCATGAGCTGTGAGTTAGAGTGGAAAATTAAAAAGAGAGGGAGCTGAGAATCAAAGCGGCGAGCTATAAAGAGCAGGAGCTGAGATTCAGAGTGGAGATTTAAAAAGAGCAGGAGCCGAGAGTCAGAGCAGAGATTTATAAATCGCGGGAGCTGAGATTTCGTGCGGAGATTGAAAAAGAGCGGGAGCTGAGAGTGAGAGCGGAGATTTAAAAATAGCGGATGCTGACATTCAGAGCAGAGATTTAAAAAGAGCCGGAGCCGAGAGACAGAGCGGAGATTTATAAATGGCGCAACTGAGAGTCAGAACAGAGATTTACAAATTGGGGGAGCTGAGAGTCAGAGCAGAGATTCAAAGAGGGAAGGACTGTAGAGTCAGAGCAGAGATTTATAAACAGTGGGAGCTGAGAATCAAAGCGGTGATTTATAAAGAGCAGGAGCTGAGATTCAAAGTGGAGATTTAAAAAGAGCAGGAGCTGAGAGTGTAGAGTTTTAAGAAGAGCACGGCTGAGAGTCAGAGCAGAGATTTATAAATCGCGGGAGCTGAGAGTTAGTGCAGAGATTGAAAAAGAGCGGGTGCTGAGAGTGAGAGCGGAGATTTAAAAAGAGCGGGAGCTGACATTCAGAGCAGAGATTTAAAAAGAGCGGGAGCTGGTATTCAGAGCGGAGATCTAAAAAGAGCGGGAGCTGAGGGTCAGAGTGGAGATTTAAAAAAAGCGGGAGTTTATAGTTTGACAGTGATTTAAAGACATCGGGAGCTGAAACACAGAGCAGAGCTTTAAAAAGAGCGGGAGCTGGGAGAGCGGAGATTTAAAAATGCGGGTTCTAAGTATCAGAGTGTAGAATTAAAAGAGCGGGAGCTGAGAGTCAGAGTGGAAATTTAAAAAGAGCGGGAGGTGAGAGTCAGAGCAGAGATTTAAAAAGAAAGGGAGCTTAGTGTCAGGGCGGAGATTTAAAAAGATCGGGAACTGAGAGTCAGAGCGGAGATTTAAAAAGAGCAGGAGCTGTGAGTTAGAGTGGAAAATTAAAAAGAGCGGGAGCTCAGAATCAAAGCTGTGATGTAAAATGAGAAGGAGCTGAGATTCAGAGTGGAGATTTAAAAAGAGCAGGAGCTGAGAGAGTAGAGACTTAAGAAGAGCACGAGCTGAGATTCAGAGTGCAGATTTAAAAAGAGCAGGAGCTGAGAGTCAGGGCGGGGATTTAGAAACAGCTGGAGCTGAGAGCCAGAGTGGAGAGTTAAAAAGAACGGGAGTTGAGAGCCAGAGCGGAGAGTTAAAAAGCGCGGGAGGTGAGATTCAGAGTGCAGATTTAAAAAGAGTGGCAGCTGAGAGTCAGGGCGGGGATTTATAAACAGCTGGAGCTGAGAGTCAGAGCGGAGATTTAAAAAGAGCAGGAGCTGACATTCAGAGCGGAGATTTTAAAAGAGCGGGAGCTGAGGGTCAGAGTGGAGATTTAAAAATAGCGGGAGCTGAGAGTCTGAGCAGAGATTTAAAAACATCGGGAGCTGAGACTCAGAGCAGAGATTTAAAAAGAGCGGGAGGTGGGAGAGCGGAGATTTAAAAAGTGCGGGGTCTGAGAATCAGAGTGTAGAATTAAAAGAGCAGGAGCTGAGAGTCAGAGTGGAAATTTAAAAAGAAAGGGAGCTTAGTGTCAGGGCTGCGATTTAAAAATATCGGGAACTGAGAGTCAGAGCGGAGATTTAAAAAGAGCAGGAGCTGTGAGTTAGAGTGGAAAATTAAAAAGAGCGGGAGCTGAGAATCAAAGCGGTGATTTAAAATGAGAAGGAGCTGAGATTCAGAGTGGAGATTTAAAAAGAGCAGGAGCTGAGAGAGTAGAGACTTAAGAAGAGCACGAGCTGAGAGTCAGAGTGGGGACTTATAAATCGCGGGAGCTGTGAGTTAGTGCAGAGATTGGAAAAGAGCTGGAGCTGAGAGTGAGAGTGGAGATTTAAAAAGAGCGGGAGCTGACATTCAGAGCAGAGATTTAAAAAGAGCGGGAGCTGCCATTCAGAGCGGAGATTTAAAAAGAGAGGGAGCTGAGGGTCAGAGTGGAGAATTAAAAATAGCGGGAGTTTATAGTTTGACAGAGATTTAAAGACATCGGGATCTGAGACACAGAGCAGAGCTTTAAAAAGAGCGGGAGCTGGGAGACTGGAGATTTAGAAATGCGGGTTCTAAGAATCAGAGTGCAGAATTAAAAGAGCGGGAGCTGAGAGTCAGAGTGGAAATTTAAAAAGAGCGGGAGCTGTGAGTTAGAGTGGAAAATTAAAAAGAGCGGGAGCTGAGAATCAAAGCGGTGATTTAAAATGAGAAGGAGCTGAGATTCAGAGTGGAGATTTTAAAAGAGCAGGAGCTGAGAGAGTAGAGACTTAAGAAGAGCACGAGCTGAGATTCAGAGTGCAGATTTAAAAAGAGCAGGAGCTGAGAGTCAGGGCGGGGATTTATAAACAGCTGGAGCTGAGAGTCAGAGCGGAGATTTAAAAAGAGCAGGAGCTGACATTCAGAGCGGAGATTTTAAAAGAGTGGGAGCTGAGGGTCAGTTTGGAGATTTAAAAATAGCGGGAGCTGAGAGTCTGAGCAGAGATTTAAAAACATCGGGAGCTGAGACTCAGAGCAGAGATTTAAAAAGAGCGGGAGGTGGGAAAGCAGAGATTTAAAAAGTGCGGGGTCTGAGAATCAGAGTGTAGAATTAAAAGAGCGGGAGCTGAGAGTCAGAGTGGAAATTTAAAAAGAAAGGGAGCTTAGTGTCAGGGCGGAGATTTAAAAAGATCGGGAACTGAGAGTCAGAGCGGAGATTTAAAAAGAGCAGGAGCTGAGAGTCAGGGCAGGGATTTATAAACAGCTGGAGCTGAGAGTCAGAGCGGAGATTTAAAAAGAGCAGGAGCTGAGAGAGTAGAGACTTAAGAAGAGCACGAGCTGAGATTCAGAGTGCAGATTTAAAAAGAGCAGGAGCTGAGAGTCAGGGCGGGGATTTAGAAACAGCTGGAGCTGAGAGCCAGAGTGGAGAGTTAAAAAGAACGGGAGTTGAGAGCCAGAGCGGAGAGTTAAAAAGCGCGGGAGGTGAGATTCAGAGTGCAGATTTAAAAAGAGTGGCAGCTGAGAGTCAGAGTGGAGATATATAAAGAGCAGGACCTGGGAGAGCGGAGATTATAAAGAGTGGGAGCTGAGATTCAGAGTGGAGATTTAAAAAGAGCAGGAGCTGACAGAGTGGAGATTTAAATACAGCAGGAGCTGAGAGAGTAGAGACTTAAGAAGAGCACGAGCTGAGAGTCAGAGCAGAGATTTATAAATCGCGAAAGCTGAGAGTTAGTGCGGAGATTGTAAAAGAGCGCGAGCTGAGGTTCAGAGCGGAGATTTGAAAAGAGCGGGAGCTTACATTCAGAGCAGAGATTTAAAAAGAGCGGGAGCTGAGAGCTAGAGCAGAGATTTAAAAAGTGCGGGAGCTGAGAGTCAGAGTGGAGATTTAAAAATAGCGGGAAAGTATGAACAGAGATTTAAAAAGAGTGGGAGCTGAATTGGCAGAGATTTAAATAGAGCGGGCTCTTAGGGGCAGAGCGGAGATTTAAAAAGATCGCAAGCTGAGACTTAGAGCGGAGATTTAAAAACAGTGGGAGCTGAGAGTCAGAGCGGAGATTTATAAAGGGCAGGAGCTGAGAGTCAGAGCGGGGATTTAAAAAGAGCGGGAGCTGAGGATCAGTGTGGAGATTTAAAAAGAGCGGGAGGTGAGAGTCAGAGCAGAGATTTCAAAAGAAAGGGAGCTTAGTGTCAGGGCGGAGATTTAAAAATATCGGGAACTGAGAGTCAGAGCCGAGATTTAAAAAGAGCAGGAGCTGTGAGTTAGAGTGGAAAATTAAAAAGAGCGGGAGTTGAGAATCAAAGCAGTGATTCATAATGAGAAGGCGCTGAGAATCAGAGTGGAGATTTAAAAACAGCAGGAGCTGAGAGAGTAGAGACTTAAGAAGAGCACAAGCTGAGAGTCAGAGCAGAGATTTATAAATCATGGGAGCTGAGAGTTAGTGCGGAGATTGAAAAAGTGCAGGAGCTAAGAGTGAGAGCGGAGATTTAAAAAGAGCGGAAGCTGACATTCAGAGCAGAGATTTAAAAAGAGCCGGAGCCGAGAGTCAGAGCAGAGATTAATAAAGGGCGCAACTGAGAGTCAGAACAGTGATTTACAAATTGGGGGAGCTGAGAGTCAGAGCAGAGATTTAAAGAGGGAAGGATTGTAGAGTCAGAGCAGAGATTTATAAACAGCGGGAGCTGAGAATCAAAGCGGTGATTTATAAAGAGCAGGAGCTGAGATTCAAAGTGGAGATTTAAAAAGAGCAGGAGCTGAGAGTGTAGAGTCTTAAGAAGAACACGAGCTGAGAGTCAGAGCAGAGATTTATAAATCGCGGGAGCTGAGAGTTAGTGCAGAGATTGAAAAAGAGCGGAAACTGAGAGTGAGAGCGGAGATTTTAAGAGTGGGAGCCGACATTCAGAGCGGAGATTTAAAGAGAGCGGGAGCTGAGAGCTAGAGCGGTGATTTAAAAAGAGCGGGAGCTGACATTCAGAGCAGAGATTTAAAAAGAGCGGGAGCTGACATTCAGAGCGGAGATTTAAAAAGAGCGGGAGCTGAGGGTCCGAGTGGATATTTAAAAATAGCGGGAGTTTATAGTCTGACAGAGATTTAAAGACATCGAGAGCTGAGACACAGAGCAGAGCTTTAAATGACCGGGAGCTGAGAGAGCGGAGATTTAAAAATGTGGGTTCTAAGAATCAGAGTGTAGAATTAAAAAGGGCGAGAGCTGAGAGTCAGAGTGGAGATTTAAAAAGGAAGGGAGCTGTGTGTCAGTGCGGAGATTTAAAAAGATCAGGAACTGAGAGTCAGAGCGGAGATTTAAAAAGCAAGGGAGCTGTGAGTTAGAGTGGAAAATTAAAAAGAGTGGGAGCTGAGAATCAAAGCGGTGATTTATAAAGAGCAGGAGATGAGATTCAGAGTGGAGATTTTAAAAGAGCTCGAGCTGAGTGTCAGAGCGGAGATTTATAAATCACGGGAGCTGAGAGTTAGTGCGGAGATTGAAAAACAGCGGTAGCTGAGAGTGAGAGCGGAGATTTAAAAAGAGCGGGAGCTGACATTCTGAGCGGAGATTTAAAAAGAGCGGGAGCCGAGAGTCAGAGCGGAGATTTAAAAAGGGCGGAACTGACAGTCAGAACAGAGATTTACAAATAGGGGGAGCTGAGAGTCAGAGCAGAGATTTAAAGAGGGAAGGACTGTAGAGTCAGAGCAGAGATTTATAAACAGCGGGAGCTGAGAATCAAAGCGGTGATTTATAAAGAGCAGGAGCTGAGATTCAAAGTGGAGATTTAAAATGAGCAGAAGCTGAGAGTGTAGAGTCTTAAGAAGAGCACGAGCAGAGATTTATAAATTACAGGAGCTGAGAGTTAATGCAGAGATTGAAAAAGAGCGGGAGCTGAGAGTGAGAGTGGAGATTTAAAAAGAGCGGGAGCTGAGAGCTAGAGCGGTGATTTAAAAAGAGCGGGAGCTGAGAGCCAGAGCGGTGAGTTAAAAAGAGCTGGGACTGAGGGTCAGAGTGGAGATTTAATAATAGCGGGAGTTGAGAGTCTGACAGAGATTTAAAAACATCGGGAGCTGAGACTCAGAGCAGAGATTTAAAAAGAGCGGGAGTTGGGAGAGCGGAGATTTAAAAAGTGCGGGGTCTGAGAATCAGAGTGTAGAATTAAAAGAGCGGGAGCTGAGAGTCAGAGTGGAAATTTAAAAAGAAAGGGAGCTTAGTGTCAGGGCTGCGATTTAAAAAGATCGGGAACTGAGAGTCAGAGCGGAGATTTAAAAAGAGCAGGAGCTTTGAGTTAGAGTGGAAAATTAAAAAGAGCGGGAGCTGAGAATCAAAGCGGTGATTTAAAATGAGAAGGAGCTGAGATTCAGAGTGGAGATTTAAAAAGAGCAGGAGCTGAGAGAGTAGAGACTTAAGAAGAGCATGAGCTGAGAGTCAGAGCAGAGATTTATAAATCGCGGGAGCTGTGAGTTAGTGCAGAGATTGGAAAAGAGCGGGAGCTGAGAGTGAGAGTGGAGATTTAAAAAGAGCGGGAGCTGACATTCAGAGCAGAGATTTAAAAAGAGCGGGAGCTGCCATTCAGAGCGGAGATTTAAAAAGAGAGGGAGCTGAGGGTCAGAGTGGAGAATTAAAAATAGCGGGAGTTTATAGTTTGACAGAGATTTAAAGACATCGAGAGCTGAGACACAGAGCAGAGCTTTAAATGACCGGGAGCTGGGAGAGCGGAGATTTAAAAATGTGGGTTCTAAGAATCAGAGTGTAGAATTAAAAAGGGCGAGAGCTGAGAGTCAGAGTGGAGATTTAAAAAGGAAGGGAGCTGTGTGTCAGTGCGGAGATTTAAAAAGATCAGGAACTGAGAGTCAGAGCGGAGATTTAAAAAGCAAGGGAGCTGTGAGTTAGAGTGGAAAATTAAAAAGAGTGGGAGCTGAGAATCAAAGCGGTGATTTATAAAGAGCAGGAGATGAGATTCAGAGTGGAGATTTTAAAAGAGCACGAGCTGAGGGTCAGAGCGGAGATTTATAAATCACGGGAGCTGAGAGTTAGTGCGGAGATTGAAAAACAGCGGTAGCTGAGAGTGAGAGCGGAGATTTAAAAAGAGCGGGAGCTGACATTCTGAGCGGAGATTTAAAAAGAGCGGGAGCCGAGAGTCAGAGCGGAGATTTAAAAAGGGCGGAACTGACAGTCAGAACAGAGATTTACAAATAGGGGGAGCTGAGAGTCAGAGCAGAGATTTAAAGAGGGAAGGACTGTAGAGTCAGAGCAGAGATTTATAAACAGCGGGAGCTGAGAATCAAAGCGGTGATTTATAAAGAGCAGGAGCTGAGATTCAAAGTGGAGATTTAAAATGAGCAGAAGCTGAGAGTGTAGAGTCTTAAGAAGAGCACGAGCAGAGATTTATAAATTACAGGAGCTGAGAGTTAATGCAGAGATTGAAAAAGAGCGGGAGCTGAGAGTGAGAGTGGAGATTTAAAAAGAGCGGGAGCTGAGAGCTAGAGCGGTGATTTAAAAAGAGCGGGAGCTGAGAGCCAGAGCGGTGAGTTAAAAAGAGCTGGGACTGAGGGTCAGAGTGGAGATTTAATAATAGCGGGAGTTGAGAGTCTGACAGAGATTTAAAAACATCGGGAGCTGAGACTCAGAGCAGAGATTTAAAAAGAGCGGGAGTTGGGAGAGCAGAGATTTAAAAAGTGCGGGGTCTGAGAATCAGAGTGTAGAATTAAAAGAGCGGGAGCTGAGAGTCAGAGTGGAAATTTAAAAAGAGCGGGAGGTGAGAGTCAGAGCGGAGATTTAAAAAGAAAGGGAGCTGAGTGTCAGGGCGGAGATTTAAAAAGATTGGGAACTGAGAGTCAGAGCGGAGATTTAAAAAGAGCAGGAGCTGTGAGTTAGAGTGGAAAATTAAAAAGAGTGGGAGCTGAGCATCAAAGCGGTGATTTATAATGAGAAGGAGCTGAGATTCAGAGTGGGGGTTTAAAAAGAGCAGGAGCTGAGAGAGTAGAGACTTAAGAAGAGCACGAGCTGAGATTCAGCGTGGAGATTTATAAATCGCGGGAGCTGAGAGTTAGTGCGGAGATTGAAAAAGAGCAGGAGCTGAGAGTGAGAGCGGTGATTTAAAAAGAGCGGAAGCTGACATTCAGAGCGGTGATTTAAAAAGAGCCAGAGCCAAGAGTCAGAGCGGATATTTATAAAGGGCACAACTGAGAGTCAGAACAGAGATTTACAAATTAGGGGAGCTGAGAGTCAGAGCAGAGATTTAAAGAGGGAAGGACTGTAGAGTCAGAGCAGAGATTTATAAACAGCGGGAGCTGAGAATCAAAGAGCTGATTTATAAAGAGCAGGAGCTGAGATTCAAAGTGGAGATTTAAAAAGAGCAGGAGCTGAGAGTGTAGAGTCTTAAGAAGAGCATGAGCTGAGAGTCAGAGTGGAGATTTATAAATCGCGGGAGCTGAGAGTTAGTGCAGAGATTGAAAAAGGGCGGGAGCTGAGAGTGAGAGTGGAGATTTAAAAAGAGCGGGAGCTGACATTCAGAGCAGAGATTTAAAAAGAGCGGGAGCTGACATTCAGAGCGGAGATTTAAAAAGAGCGGGAGCTGAGGGTCAGAGTGGATATTTAAAAATAGCGGGAGTTTATAGTCTGACAGAGATTTAAAAACATCGGGAGCTGAGACTCAGAGCAGAGCTTTAAAAAGAGCAGGAGCTGGGAGAGCGGAGATTTAAAAATGCGGGTTCTAAGAATCAGAGTGTAGAATTAAAAAGAGCGGGAGCTGAGAGTCAGAGTGGAGATTTAAAAAGAGCGGGAGCTGAGAGTCAGAGAGGAAATTTAAAAAGAGCAGGAGGTGAGAGTCAGAGCGGAGATTTAAAAAGAAAGGGAGCTGAGTGTCAGGGCGGAGATTTAAAAAGAGCAGGAGCTGAGAGTCAGGGCAGAGATTTATAAAGAGCTGGAGCTGAGAGTCAGGGCGGAGAGTTAAAAAGAACGGAAGTTGAGAGCCAGAGCGGAGAGTTAAAAATAGCGGGAGCTGGGAATTAGTGCATTGATTTAAAAAGAGCGGGAGCTGAGAGTCAGAGCGGAGATTCAAAAAGATCGGGAACAGAGAGTCAGAGCGGAGATTTAAAAAGAGCGGGAGCTGAGGGTCAGAGGAGAGTTAAAAATAGCGGGAGCTGAGAGTCAGAGCGGGGATGTTTAAAGCGCAGGAACTGAGAGAGCGCTGACTATAAATAGTGGGAGCTGAGAATCAGAGTGGAGATTTTTAAAGAGCAGGAGCTGAGATTCAGAGTGGAGTTTTAAAAAGTGCAGGAGCTGAGAGTCAGAGTGGAGATTAAAAAAGAGTGGGAGATGAAAGTCTGAGCGGAGATTTAAAAAGAGTGGGAGCTGAGTTAGCAGAGACTTAAGTGGAGCGGGGTCTTAGGGTCTGAGCGGAGATTTAAAAAGATCACGAGCTGAGAGTTAGAACGGAGATGTAAAAACAGTGGGAGCTGAGAGTCAGAACAGAGATTTATAAATAGTGGGAGATGAGACTCAGAGCAGTGATTTAAAACGAGGGGGAGCTGGGAGTGCAGAGATTTAACAAGTGCGGGGTCTGAGAATCAGAATGTAGATTTAAAAAGAGCGGGAGCTGAAGGTCAGAACGGAGATTTAAAAAGTGTGGGGTCTGACAGTCAGCTTGTAGACTTTAAAAGCATGGGAACTGAGGGAGCGGAGATGTAAAAACAGTGGCAGCTGAGAGTCAGAGTGGAGATTTATAAAGGGCGGAAGCTGAGAGTCAGAACAGAGATTTATAAATAGCGGGACTTGAGAGTCTGAGCAGAGTTTAAAAAACATCGGGAGCTGAGACTCAGAAGAGAGATTTAAAAAGAGCGGGAGCAGGGAGAGAGGAGATTTAAAAAGTGCGGGTTCTGAGAATCAGAGTGTAGAGTTACAAAGTGTGGGAGCTGAGAGTCAGAGCGGAAATTCAAAAAGAGCCAGAGGTGAGATTCAGGGCGGAGATTTAAAAAGAGCGGGAGCTGTGAGTTAGAGCGGAAAATTTAAAAGAGCGGGAGCTGAGAGTTAGAGCGGAGATTAAAAAATAGCACAAGCTGAGGGTCAGAGAGGAGAGTTAAAAATAACAGGAGCTGAGAATTAGTGCAGAGATTTAAAAAGAGCGGGAGCAGAGAGTCAGAGCGGAGATGTATAAAGAGCTGGAACTGAGAGAGCGGAGATTATAAATAGTGGGAGCTGAGAATCAGAGTGGAGATTTATAAAGAACAGGAGCTGAGATTCAGAGTGGAGATTTAAAAAGAGCGGGAGCTGAGAGTCAGAGTGGAGATTTCAAATTAGCTGGAGCTGAGATTCAGAATGAAGATTTAAAAAAAGCAGGAGCTGAGAGTCAGGGTGGAGATTTATAAAGAGCTGGAGCTGAGAGTCAGAGCGGAGAGTTAAAAAGAAGGGGAGCTGAGAGCCATAGCGGAGAGTTAAAAAGTGCGTGAGCTGAGATCAGAGCACAGATTTAAAAAGAGCGGAAGGTGAGAGTCAGAGCGGTGATTTAATAAGAGTGGGAGCTCAGTCAGAGCGGAGATTTAAAAAGAGCGGGAGCTGAGAGAACAGACATTTTAAAAGTGTGAGGTCTGACAGTGAGCATGTAGACCTAAAAAGCATGGGAACTGAGAGAGCGGAGATGTAAAAACAGTGGCAGCTGAGAGTCAGAGCGGAGATTTATAAAGGGCGGAAGCTGAGAATCAGAACAGAGATTTATAAATAGTGGGACCTGAGAGTCAGAGCGGACATAAAAAATAGCGGGAGATGAGAGTCAGAGCCGAGATTTAAAAACATAGGGAGCTGAGACTCAGAGCAGAGATTTAAAAAGAGCGGGAGCTGGGAGAGCACAGATTTAAAAAGACCGGGGTCTGAGAATCAGAGTGTAGATTTAAAAAGTGCTGGAGCTGAGACAAGAGAGGAGAGTTAAAAATAGAGGGAGCTGAGAGTCAGTGCATGGATTTAAAAAGAGCGGGAGCTGAGAGTCAGAGTGCAAATGTATAAAGAGCAGGAACTGAGAGAGCGGAGACTATAAATAGTGGGAGCTGAGAATCAGAGTGGAGATTTAAAAAGAGCAGGAGCTGAGAGAGTAGAGACTTAAGAAGCGCACGAGCTGAGAGTCAGAGTGGAGATTTATAAATCGCGGGAGCTGAGAGTTAGTGCGGAGAATGAAAAAGAGCAGGAGCTGAGAGTGAGAGCGGAGATTTAAAAAGAGCGGGAGCTGACATTCGGAGCGGAGATTTAAAAAGAAAGGGAGATAAGAGTCAGAGCGGAGATTTATAAAGGGCGCAAATGAGAGTCAGAACAGAGATTTAAAGAGGGAAGGACTGTAGAGTCAGAGCAGATATTTATAAACAGCGGGAGCTGAGAATCAAAGCGGTGATTTAAAAAGAGCAGGAGCTGACATTCAGAGCGGAGATTTAAAAAGAGAGGGAGCTGACATTCAGAGCGGAGATTTAAAAAGAGCGGGAGCTGAGGGTCAGAGTGGATATCTAAAAATAGCGGGAGTTTATAGTCTGACAGAGATTTAAAAACATCGGGAGCTGAGACTCAGAGCAGAGCTTTAAAAAGAGCGGGAGCTGGGAGAGCGGCGATTTAAAAATGCGGGGTCTAAGAATCAGAGTGGAGATTTAAAAAGAGTGGGAGCTGAGTCAGAGAGGAGATGTAAAAAGAAAGGGAGCTTGGTGTCAGGGCGGAGATTTAAAAAGATCGGGAACTGAGAGTCAGAGCGGAGATTTAAAAAGCAAGGGAGCTGTGAGTTAGAGTGGAAAATTGAAAAGAGTGGGAGCTGAGAATCAAAGCTTTGATTTATATAGAGCAGGAGCTGAGATTCAGAGTGGAGATGTAAAAATAGCAGGAGCTGAGAGAGTAGGGACTTAAGAAGAGCACGAGCTGAGATTCAGAGTGGAGATTTATAAATCGCGGGAGCTGAGATTTAATGCGGAGATTGAAAAAGAGCTGGAGCTGAGAGTGAGAGCGGAGATTTAAAAAGAGCAGAAGCTGACATTCACAGCGGAGATTTAAAAAGAGCGGGAGCTAAGAGAGTAGAGACTTAGAAGAGCACGAGCTGAGAGTCAGAGCGGAGATTTATAAATCGCGGGAGCTGAGAGTTAGTGCGGAGATTTAAAAAGAGCAGGAGCTGAGGGTCAGAGCGGAGATTTAAAAAGAGCGGGAGCTGACATTCCGAGCGGAGATTTAAAAAGAGCGGGAGCCGAGAGTCAGAGCGGAGATTTAAAAAGGGCGGAACTGACAGTCAGAACAGAGATTTAAAAATAGTGGGAGCTGAGAGTCAGAGCAGAGATTTAAACAGAGAAGGACTGTAGAGTCAGAGCAGAGATTTATAAACAGCGGGAGATGAGAATCAAAGCGGTGATTTATAAACAGCAGGAGCTGAGATTCAAAGTGGAGATTTAAAAAGAGTAGAAGCTGAGAGTGTAGAGTCTTAAGAAGAGCACGAGCTGAGAGTAAGAGCGGAGATTTATAAATCACGGGAGCTGAGAATTAATGCAGAGATTGAAAAAGAGCGGGACCTGAGAGTGAGAGCGGAGATTTAAAAAGCGCGGGAGCTGTCATTCAGTGCGGGGATTTAAAAAAAGCGGGAGCTGAGAGCTAGAGCGGTGATTTAAAAAGAGCGGTAGCTGAGGGTCAGAGTGGAGATTTAAAAATAGTGGGAGTTGAGAGTCTGAGCAGAGATTTAAAAAGAGCGGTAGCTGAGTGAGCAGAGATTTAAATAGAGCGGGGTCTTAGGGTAAGAGCGGAGATTTAAAAAGATCACGAGCTGAGAGTCATAGCCGAGATTTAAAAATAGCTGGAAGCTGAGAGTCAGAGCAGAGATTGAAAAACATCGGGAGCTGAGACGCAGGGCAGAGATTTAAAAAGAGCAGGAGCTGGGAGAGCGGAGATTTAAAGAGTGCGGGGTTTAAGAATCAGAGTGTAGATTTAAAAAAAGCGGGAGCAGAGAGTGAGAGTGGAGATCTAAAAAGAGCGGGAGCTGAGAGTCAGAGCGGGGATGTTTAAAGAGCAGGAACTGAGAGAGCGCTGACTATAAATAGTGCGAGCTGAGAATCAGAGTGGAGATTTTTAAAAGCAAGAGCTGAGATTCAGAGTGGAGTTTTAAAAAGGGCAGGAGCTGAGAGAGTGGAGATTTAAAAAGAGTCGGAGCTGAGAGTCAGAGCGGAGTTTTAAAATTAGTGGGAGCTGAGAATCAGAGTGCAGATTTACAAAGAGCAAGAGCTAAGAGCCAGGGCGGGGATTTATAAAGAGCTGCAGCTGAGAGTCAGAGTGGAGGGTTAAAAAGCGCGGGAGCTGAGAGTCAGAGTGCAGATTTAAAATGAGTGGGAGCTGAGAGTCAGGGTGGAGATATATAAAGAGCAGGACCTGGGAGAGCGGAGATTATGAATAGTGGGAGCTGAGATTCAGAGTGGAGATTTAAAAAGAGCAGGAGCTGAGAGTCAGAGTGGAGATTTAAAATTAGCGGGAGCTGAGATTCAGAGTGCAGATTTAAAAAGAGCAGGAGCTGAGAGTCAGGGCGGAGACTTATAAAGAGCCAGAGCTGAGAGTCAGAGCGGAGAGTTAAAAAGAACGGAAGCTGAGAGCCATAGCGCAGAGTTAAAAAGCCCGGGAGCTAAGAGTCAGAGCACAGATTTAAAAAGAGCAGAAGGTGAGAGTCAGAGCGGTGATTTAAAAAGAGTGGGAGCTGAGAGTCAGAGCGGAGTTTTAAAAAGAGCGGGAGCTGAGAGAACAGAGATTTTAAAAGTGTGAGGTCTGACAGTGAGCACGTGGACTTAAAAAGCATGGGAACTGATGGAGCGGAGATATAAAAATAGCGGGAGCTGAGAGTCAGAGTGGAGATTTATAAAGGGCGGAAGCTGAGAGTCAGAGCAGAGATTTATAAAGAGCGGGACCTGAGAGTCAGAGCGGACATAAAAAATAGCGGGAGATGAGAGTCAGAGCCGAGATTTAAAAACATAGGGAGCTGAGACTCAGAGCAGTGAGTTAAAAAGAGCGGGAGCTGGGAGAGCAGAGATTTAAGAAGTGCAGGGTCTGAGAATCAGTGTGTAGATTTAAAAAGAGCGGGAGCTGAGAGTCAGAGAGGAGAGTTAAAAATAGAGGGAGCTGAGAGTTAGTACATGGATTTAAAAAGAGCGGGAGCTGAGAGTCAGAGTGCAAATGTATAAAGAGCAGGAACTGAGAGAGCGGAGACTATAAATAGTGGGAGCTGAGAATCAGAGTGGAGATTTATAAAGAGCAGGAGCTGAGATTCAGAGTGGAGATTTAAAATTAGCGGGAGCTGAGATTCACGGTGCAGATTTAAAAAGAGCAGGAGCTGAGAGAGTAGAGACTTAAGAAGAACACGAGCTGAGAGTCAGAGCAGAGATGTATAAATCGCGGGAGCTGAGAGTTAGTGCGGAGATTGAAAAAGAGCGGGAGCTGAGAGTGAGATCGGAGATTTAAAAAGAGCGGGAGCTGAGGGTCAGAGTGGATATTTAAAAATAGGGGGAGTTGAGAGTCTGACAGAGATTTAAAAACATCGGGAGCTGAGACTCAGCAGAGCTTTAAAAAGAGCGGGAGCTGGGAGAGCGGCGATTTGAAAATGCGGGGTCTAACAATCAGAGTGTAGAATTAAAAAGAGCGGGAACTGAGAGTCAGAGCGCAGATTTAAAAAGAGCAGGAGCTGTGAGTTAGAGTGAAAAATTAAAAAGAGTGGGAGCTGAGAATCAAAGCGGTGATTTATAAAGAGCAAGAGCTGAGATTCAGAGTGGAGATTTAAAAAGAGCAGGAGCTGAGAGAGTAGAGACTTAAGAAGAGCACAAGCTGAGAGTCAGAGTGGAGATTTATAAATCACGGGAGCTGAGAGTTAGTGCGGAGATTGAAAAAGAGGGAGCTGAGAGTGAGAGCAGAGATTTAAAAAGAGCGGGAGCTGACATTCCGAGCGGAGATTTAAAAAGAGCGGGAGCCGAGAGTCAGAGCGGAGATTTAAAAAGGGCGGAACTGACAGTCAGAACAGAGATTTTCAAATAGGGGGAGCTGAGAGTCAGAGCAGAGATTTATAAACAGCGGGAGATGAGAATCAAAGCGGTGATTTATAAAGAGCAGGAGCTGAGATTCAAAGTGGAGATTTAAACAGAGCAGAAGCTGAGAGTGTAGAGTCTTAAGAAGAGCACGAGCTGAGAGTCAGAGCGGAGATTTATAAATCACGGGATCTGAGAGATAATGCAGAGTTTGAAAAAGAGCGGGAGATGAGAGTGAGCGCGAAGATTTAAAAAGTGCGGGAGCTGACATTCAGAGCAGAGATTTAAAAAGAGCAGGAGCTGAGAGCTAGAGCGGTGATTTAAAAAGATCGGGAGCTGAGGGTCAGAGTGGAGATTTAAAAATAGCGCGGGTTGAGAGTCTGAGCAGAGATTTAAAAAGAGCGGGAGCTGAGTGAGCAGAGATTTAAATAGAGTGGGGTCTTAGGGTAAGAGTGGAGATTTAAAAAGATCATGAGCTGAGAGTCAGAGTGGAGATTTAAAAATAGCCAGGTGCTGAGAGTCAGAGCAGAGATTTAAAAATAGCCAGGAGCTGAGAGTCAGAGCAGAGATTTATAAATAGTGGAAGCTGTGAGTCAGAACGGAGATTTAAAAAGATTGGGAACTGAGAGTCAGAGCACAGATTGAAAAACATCGGGAGCTGAGACTCAGAGCAGAGATTTAAAAGAGCGGGAGCTGGGAGAGCACAGATTTAAAGAATGCGGTGTCTAAGAATCAGAGTGTAGATTTTAAAAAAGCGGGAGCAGAGAGTGAGAGTGGAGATTTAAAAAGAGCGGGAGCTGAGAGTCAGAGCAGATATTTAAAAAGAGCAGGTGCTGAGATTCAGGGCGGAGAGGTAAAAAGAGCGGGAGCTGAGGGTCAGAGCAGATATTTAAAAAGAGCAGGTGCTGAGAGTCAGGGCGGAGATTTATAAAGAGCAGGAGATGAGAGTCATAGCAGAGATCTATGAAGAGCCGGAGCTGAGAGTCAGAAAGGAGAGTTAAAAAGAGCGGGAGCTGAGAGTCAGAGCAATGATTTAAAAAGTGTGGGAGTTGAGAATCAGAGTGTAGATTAAAAAAGAGCGGGAGATGAAAGTCTGAGCGGACATTTAAAAAGAGTGGGAGCTGAGTTAGCAGAGACTTAAATAGAGCGGGGTCTTAGGGACAGAGCGGAGATTTAAAAAGATCGCAAGCTGAGAGTTAGAGCATAGATGTAAAAACAGTGGGAGCTGAGACTCAGAGGAGAGATTTAAAAAGAGCGGGAGCAGGGAGAGAGGAGATTTAAAAAGTGCGGGTTCTGAGAATCAGAGTGTAGAGTTAGTGTGGGAGCTGAGAGTCAGGGCACAGATTTATAAAGAGCAGGAGTTGAGACTCAGAGCGGAGATTTAAAAAGAGCGGGAGCTGAGTGTCAGAGCAGAGATTTAAAACGAGTGGGAGCTGAGAGAACGGAGATTTTTAAAGTGTGAGGTCTGACAGTCAGCACGTATCTTAAAAAGCATGAGAACGGAGGGAGCGGAGATGTAAAAACAGTGGGAGCTGAGAGTCAGAGCAGAGATTTATAAAGGGCGGGAGCTGAGAGTCAGAACAGAGATTTATAAATAACGGGACCTGAGAGTCAGAGCGGAGATTTATAAATAGCAGGAGATGAGACTCAGAGCAGTGATTTAAAATGAGTGGGAGCTGAGAGTGAGGAGATTTAAAAAGTGCGGGGTCTGAGAATCAGAGTGTGGATTTAAAAAGAGCAGGAGCTGAGGGTCAGAATGGAGATTGAAAAAGTAAAGGGTCTGACAGTCAGCATGTAGACTTAAAAAGTGTGGGAACTGAGGGAGCGGAGATGAAAAAACAGTGGCAGCTGAGAGTCAGAGTGGAGATTTATAAAGGGCGGAAACTGAGAGTCAGGACAGAGATTCATAAATAGCGGGACCTGAGAGTCAGAGCGGAGATTAACAAACATCGGGAGCTGAGACGCAGAGCAGAGATTTAAAAAGAGCGGGAGCAGGGAGAGAGGGGATTTAAAAAGTGCGGGTTCTGAGAATCAGAGTGTAGAGTTACAAAGTGTGGGAGCTGAGAGTCAGAGCGGAAATTCAAAAAGAGCCAGAGGTGAGAGTCAGGGCGGAGATTTAAAAAGAGCAGGAGCTGTGAGTTAGAGCCGAAAATTTAAAAGAGCGGGAGCTGAGAGTTAGAGCGGAGATTAAAAAAGAGCGCAAGCTGAGGGTCAGAGAGGAGAGTTAAAAATAGCGGGAGCTGAGAATTAGTGCAGTGATTTAAAAAGAGCGGGAGCTGAGAGTCAGAGAGGAGATGTATAAAGAGCAGGAACTGAGAGAGCGGAGATTATAAATAGTGGGAGCTGAGAATCAGAGTGGAGATTTAAAAATAGCGGGAGTTGAGAGTCTGAGCAGAGATTTAAAATGAGCGGGAGCTGAGTGAGCAGAGATTTAAATAGAGCGGGGTCTTAGGGTAAGAGCGGAGATTTAAAAAGATCACGAGCTGAGAGTCAGAGCAGAGATTTATAAATATCGGGAAGCTGAGAGTCAGAGCGGAGATTTAAAAAGATCAGGAACTGAGAGTCAGAGCCAGATTGAAAAACATCGGGAGCTGAGACTCAGAGCGGAGATTTAAAAAGAGCGGGAGCTGGGAGAGCACAGATTTAAAGAGTGCGGGGTCTAAGAATCAGAGTTTAGATTTAAAAAAAGCGGGAGCAGAGAGTGAGAGTGGAGATTTAAAAAGAGCGGGAGCTGAGAGTCAGAGCGGAGATTCAAAAAGATCGGGAACTGAGAGTCAGAGTGGAGATTTAAAAAGAGCGGGAGCTGAGAGTCAGAGGAGAGTTAAAAATAGCGGGAGCTGATAGTCAGTGCATAGATTTAAAAAGAGCGGGAGCTGAAAGTCAGAGCGGGGATGATTAAAGAGCAGGAACTGAGAGAGCGCTGACTATAAATAGTGCGAGCTGAGAATCAGAGTGGAGATTTTTAAAGAGCAGGATCTGAGATTCAGAGTGGAGTTTTAAAAAGAGCAGGAGCTGAGAGTCAGAGTGGAGATTTAAAATTCGTGGTAGCTGAGATTCAGAGTGGAGATTTAAAAAGGGCAGGAGCTGAGAGAGTGGAGATTTAAATAGAGCGGGAACTGTGAGAGTAGAGACTTAAGAAGAGCACGAGCCGAGAGTCAGAGTGGAGATTTATAAATCGCGGGAGCTGAGAGTTAGTGCGGAGATTGTAAAAGAGCGGGAGCTGAGATTCAGAGTGCAGATTTCAAAAGAGCAGGAGCCGAAAGTCAGGGCGGAGATTTATAAAGAGCCAGAGCTGAGAGTCAGGGCGGAGATTTATAAAGAGCCAGAGCTGAGAGTCAGAGCGGAGAGTTAAAAAGAACGGGAGCTGAGAGCCATAGCGGAGAGTTAAAAAGCGCGGGAGCTGAGAGTCACAGCACAGATTTAAAAAGAGCGGAATGTGAGAGTCAGAGCGGTGATTTAAAAAGAGTGGGAGCTGAGAGTCAGAGCGGTGATTTAAAAAGAGTGGGAGCTGAGAGTCAGAGTGGAGATTTAAAAAGAGCGGGAGCTGAGAGAACAGAGATTTTAAAAGTGTGAGGTCTGACAATGAGCACGTAGACTTAAAAAGCATGTAAACTGGGGGAGCGGAGATGTAAAAACAGTGGGAGCTGAGAGTCAGAGTTTAGATTTATAAAGGGCGGAAGCTAAGAGTCAGAACAGAGATTTATAAATAGCGGGACCTGAGAGTTAGAACGGAGATAAAAAATAGCGGGAGATGAGAGTCAGAGCCGAGATTTAAAAACAGAGGGAGCTGAGACTCAGAGCAGTGATTTAAAAAAAGCGGGAGCTGAGACTCAGAGCAGTGATTTAAAAAAAGCGGGAGCTGAGAGTCAGAGCAGAGATTAATAAAGATCGGGAGCTGAGGGTCAGTGCAGATAATTAAAATGAGCGGGAGCTGAGAGTGAGAGTGGAGATTTATTAAGAGCGGGAGCTGAGAGTAAGGGCAGAGATTTGAAGTCATCAGGAGCTGAGACTCAGAGCAGATATTTAAAAAGAGCGGGAGCTGAGAGTAGAGAGAGTTAAAAAGTGCTGGGTCTGACAGTCAGCACGTAGACTTAAACAGAGTGGGAACTGAGGGAGTGGAAATGTAAAAACAGTGGGAGCTAAGTGTCAGAGTGGAGATTTATAAATGGCGGGATCTGTGAGTCAGAGCGGAGATGTATAAAGATCGGGAACTGAGACTCAGAGTGGAGATTTTAAAACATCGGGATCTGAGACTCAGAGCAGAGATTTAAAAACATCGGGAAATGAGAGCGCGGAGAATTAAAAAGTGCAGGGTGTGAGAATCAGAGTGTAGATTTAAAAAGAGTGAGAGCTGAGAGTCAGAGCAGAGATTAATAAAGATCGGGAGCTGAGGGTCAGTGCAGATAATTAAAATGAGCGGGAGCTGAGAGTGAGAGTGGAGATTTATTAAGAGCGGGAGCTGAGAGTAAGGGCAGAGATTTGAAGTCATCAGGAGCTGAGACTCAGAGCAGATATTTAAAAAGAGCGGGAGCTGAGAGTAGAGAGAGTTAAAAAGTGCTGGGTCTGACAGTCAGCACGTAGACTTAAACAGAGTGGGAACTGAGGGAGTGGAAATGTAAAAACAGTGGGAGCTAAGTGTCAGAGTGGAGATTTATAAATGGCGGGATCTGTGAGTCAGAGCGGAGATGTATAAAGATCGGGAACTGAGACTCAGAGTGGAGATTTTAAAACATCGGGATCTGAGACTCAGAGCAGAGATTTAAAAACATCGGGAAATGAGAGCGCGGAGAATTAAAAAGTGCAGGGTGTGAGAATCAGAGTGTAGATTTAAAAAGAGTGAGAGCTGAGAGACAGAGCGGAGATTTTAAAAGAGTGGGAGCTGAGAGTCAGAGCGGAGATTTAAAAAGATCGGGAGCTGAGAGTCAGAACAGAGATTTATAAAGAGCGGGAGATGAGAGTCATAGCAGAGATCTTTGAAGAGCCGGAGCTGAGAGTCAGAACGGAGAATTAAAAAGAGCGGGAGCTGAGAGTCAGAGCAGTGATTTAAAAAGTGCAGGACTTGAGAATCAGAGTGTAGACTAAAAAAGAGCGGGAGATGAAAGTCTGAGCGGACATTTAAAAAGAGTGGGAGCTGAGTTAGCAGAGACTTAAATAGAGCGGGGTCTTAGGGACAGAGGAGAGATTTAAAAAGATCACGAGCTGAGAGTTAGAGCGGAGATGTAAAAAGAGTGGGAGCTGAGACTCAGAGGCGAGATTTAAAAAGAGTGGGAGCAGGGAGAGAGGGGATTTAAAAAGTGCGGGTTCTGAGAATCAGAGTGTAGAGGTACAAACTGTGGGAGCTGAGAGTCAGAGCGGAAATTCAAAATGAGCCAGAGGTGAGAGTCAGGGCGGAGATTTAAAAAGAGCAGGAGCTGTGAGTTAGAGCCGAAAATTTAAAAGAGCGGGAGCTGAGAGTTAGAGCGGAGATTAAAAAAGAGCGCAAGCTGAGGGTCAGAGAGGAGAGTTAAAAATAGGGGGAGCTGAGAATTAGTGCAGAGATTTAAAAAGAGCGGGAGCTGAGAGTCAGAGCGGAGATGTATAAAGAGCAGGAACTGAGATTCAGAATGGAGATTTAAAAAGAGCGGGAGCTGAGAGTCAGAGAGGAGATTTAAAATTAGCGGGAGCTGAGATTCAAAGTGCAGATTTAAAAAGAGCAGGAGCTGAGAGTCAGGGCGAAGATTTATAAAGAGCCGGAGCTGAGAGTCAGAGCGGAGAGTTAAAAAGAACGGGAACTGAGAGTCAGAGCAGAGATTTAAAAAGAGCCGGAGCTGAGGGTCAGAGGAGGGTTAAAAATAGCGGGAGCTGAGAGTCAGTGCATAGATTTAAAAAGAGCGGGAGCTGAGAGTCAGAGCGGGGATGTTTAAAGAGCAGGAACTGAGAGAGCGCTGACTATAAATAGTGCGAGCTGAGAATCAGAGTGGAGATTTTTAAAGAGCAGGAGCTGAGATAAAGATTGGAGATTTAAAAAGAGCAGGAGCTGAGAGAGTGGAGATTTAAAAAGAGCGGGAGCTGAGAGTCAGAGTGGAGATTTGAAATTAGTGGGAGCTGAGAGTCAGAGTGGAGATTTAAAAAGAGCAGGAGCTGAGAGTCAGGGAGGGGATTTATAAAGAGCAGGAGCTGAGAGTCAGAGTGGAGAGTTAAAAAAAACGGGAGCTGAGAGCCAGAGCGGAGAGTTAAAAAGCACGGGAGCTGAGAGTCAGAGTGCAGATTTAAAAAGAGTGGCAGCTGAGAGTCAGGGTGGAGATACATAAAGAGCAGGACCTGGGAGAGCGGAGATTATAAATAGTGGGAGCTGAGATTCAGAGTGGAGATTTAAAAAGAGCAGGAGCTGAGAGAGTGGAGATTTAAATACAGCAGGAGCTGAGAGAGAAGAGACTTAAGAAGAGCACGAGCTGAGAGTCAGAGTGGGGATTTATAAATCGCGGGAGCTGAGAGTTAGTGTGGAGATTGTAAAAGAGCGGGAGCTGAGATTCAGAGCAGAGATTTAAAAAGAGCGGGAGCTTACATTCAGAGCGGAGATTTAAAAAGAGCGGGAGCTGAGGGTCAGAGTGGAGATTTAAAAATAGCGGGAGAGTCTGAGCAGAGATTTAAAAAGTGGGAGCTGAGTTGGCAGAGATTTAAGTAGAGCGGGGTCTTAGGGGCAGAGCGGAGATTTAAAAAGATCGCGAGCTGAGACTTAGAGCGGAGATTTAAAAATAGCCAGGTGCTGAGAGTCAAAGCAGAGATTTAAAAATAGCCAGGAGCTGAGAGTCATAGCGGAGATCTAAAAAGAGCAGGAGCTGAGAGTCAGAGCGGTGATTTATAAAGAGCGGGAGGTGAGAGTCAGAGCGGTGATTTATAAAGAGCAGGAGATGAGAGTCATAGCAGAGATCTATGAAGAGCCGGAGCTGAGAGTCAGAGCGGAGAGTTAAAAAGAGCAGGAGCTGAGGGTCAGAGCAGATATTTAAAAAGAGCAGGTGCTGAGAGTCAGGGCGGAGATTTATAAAGAGCAGGAGATGAGAGTCATAGCAGAGATCTATGAAGAGCCGGAGCTGAGAGTCAGAACGGAGAGTTAAAAAGAGCGGGAGCTGAGAGTCAGAGCAGTGATTTAAAAAGTGCAGGAGTTGAGAATCAGAGTGTAGATTAAAAAAGAGCGGGAGATGAAAGTCTGAGCGGACATTTAAAAAGAGTGGGAGCTGAGTTAGCAGAGACTTAAATAGAGCGGGGTCTTAGGGACAGAGCGGAGATTTAAAAAGATCGCGAGCTGAGAGTTAGAGCGGAGATGTAAAAACAGTGGGAGCTGAGACTCAGAGGAGAGATTTAAAAAGAGCGGGAGCAGGGAGAGAGGAAATTTAAAAAGTACGGGTTCTGAGAATCAGAGTGTAGAGGTACAAAGTGTGGAAGCTGAGAGTCAGAGCGGAAATTCAAAATGAGCCAGAGGTGAGAGTCAGAGCGGAGATTTAAAAAGAGCGGGAGCTGTGAGTTAGAGTGGAAAATTTAAAAGAGCGGGAGCTGAGCGTTAGAGCGGAGATTAAAAAAGACCGCAAGCTGAGGGTCAGAGAGGAGAGTTAAAAATAGGGGGAGCAGAGAATTAGTGCAGAGATTTAAAAAGAGTGGTAGCTGAGAGTCAGAGCGGAGATTATAAATAGTGGGAGCTGAGAATCAGAGCGGAGATTTATAAAGAACAGGAGCTGAGATTCAAAGTGGAGATTTAAAAAGAGCAGGAGCTGAGAGTGTAGAGTCTTAAGAAGAGCATGAGCTGAGAGTCAGAGCGGAGATTTATAAAGAACAGGAACTGAGATTCAGAGTGGAGATTTAAAAAGAGCGGGAGCTGAGAGTCAGAGAGGAGATTTAAAATTAGCGGGAGCTGAGATTCAGAGTGCAAATTTAAAAAGAGCAGGAGCTGAGAGTCAGGGCGGAGATTTTTAAAGAGCCGGAGCTGAAGTCAGAGCGGAGAGTTAAAAAGAAGGGGAGCTGAGAGCCATAGCGGAGAGTTAAAAAGTGCGGAAGCTGAGAGTCAGAGCACAGATTTAAAAAGAGCGGAAGGTGAGAGTCAGAGCGGTGATTTAAAAAGAGTAGGAGCTCAGAGTCAGAGCGGAGATTTAAAAAGAGCGGGAGCTGAGAGAACATAGATTTTAAAAGTGTGAGGTCTGACAGTGAGCACGTAGACTTAAAAAGCAGAGGATCTGAGGGAGCGGAGATGTTAAAACAGTGGCAGCTGAGAGTCAGAGTGGAGATGTATAAAGATCGGGAGATGAGACTCAGAGCGGAGATTTAAAAACACTAGGCCTGAGACTCAGAGCGGAGATTTAAAAACAGCGGGAGCTGAGGGTCAGAGCAGACATTTAAAATGAGTGGGAGCTGAGAGTCAGAGCAGAGATTTATAAAAAGCGGGAGCTGAGAGTCAGAGCGGAGATGTATAAAGATCGGGAACTGAGACTCAGAGAGGAGATTTAAAAACATCGGGAAATGAGAGCGTGGAGATTTAAAAAGTGCAGGGTGTGAGAATCAGAGTGTAGATTTAAAATGAGCGAGAGCTGAGAGACAGAGCAGAGATTTTAAAAGAGTGGGAGCTGAGAGTCAGAGTGGAGATTTAAAAAGATCTGGAGCTGAGAGTCAGAACGGAGATTTAAAAAAAGCAGGAGCTGAGAGTTAGAAGGTAAATTAGAAAGAGTGGGAGCTGAGAGTTAGAGCAGAGATTACAAAAGAGCGGGAGCTGAGGGTCAGAGAGGAGATTTAAAAATAGCGGGAGCTGAAATTCATAGTGGAGATTTAAAAAGAGCAGGAGCTCAGAGTCAGGGTGGAGAATTATAAAGAGCAGGAGCTGAGAGTCAGAGCGGAGAGTTAAAAAGAGCAGGAGCTGAGAGTCACAGCCGAGATTTAAAAAGAGCAGGAGCTGAGGGTCATAACAGAGATTTAAAATGAGCGGGAGCTGAGGGTTAGAGAGGAGAGTTAAAAAGAGAGGGAGCTGAGAGTCAGTGCATAGATTTAAAAAGAGCGGGAGATGAGAGTCAGAGCTGAGATGTATAAAGAGCAGGAACTGAGAGAGCGGAGATTATGAATAGTGGGAGCTGAGAATCAGAGTGGAGATTTATAAACAGCAAGAGCTGAGATTCAGAGTGGAGATTTAAAAAGAGCAGGAGCTGAGAGAGTGGAGATTTAAAAAGAGCGGGAGCTGAGAGTCAGAGTGGAGATTTAAAATTAGCGGGAGCTGAGATTCAGAGTGCAGATTTAAAAAGAGCAGTAGCTGAGAGTCAGGGTGGAGATTTATAAAGAGCTGGAGCTCAGAGTCGGAGCGGAGAGTTAAAAAGAACGGGAGCTGAGGGCCATAGCGGAGAGTGATAAAGCACGGGAGCTGACAGTCAGAGCACAGATTTAATAGGGGCGGGAGCTGAGAGTCAGAGCGGTGATTTAAAAAGAGTGGGAGCTGAGAGTCACAGCGGAGATTTATAAAGAGTGGGAGCTGAGGGTCGGTGCAGACATTTAAAATGAGAAACAAAAACAGAATTACCTGGAAAAACTCAGCAGGTCTGGCAGCATCGGCGGAGAAGAAAAGAGTTGACGTTTCGAGTCTCATGACCCTTCGACAGAACTTGCATTCGAGTCCAAGAAAGAGTTGAAATATAAGCTGGTTTATATGAGCTAGAGCGGTGATTTAAAAAGAGTGGGAGCTGAGGGTCAGAGTGGAGATTTAAAAATAGCGGGAGTTGAGAGTCTGAGCAGAGATTTAAAAACATTGGGAGCTGAGTGAGCAGAGATTTAAAAAGAGTGGGAGCTGGGAGAGCGTAGATTTAAAATGTGCAGGGTCTGAGAATCAGAGTGTAGAGTTACAAAGAGTGGGAGCTGAAAGTCAGAGCGGATATTTATAAGGAGCCGGAAGTGAGAGTCAGGGCTGAGATTTAAAAAGAGTGGGAGCTGTGAGTTAGAGCGGAACATTTAAAAGAGCGGGAGCTGAGAGTTAGAGCAGAGAATAAAAAAGAGCGCGAGCTGAGAGTCAGAGAGGAGAAGTTAAAAATAGCGGGAGCTGAGAGTCAGTGCAGAGATTTAAAAACAACAGGAGCTGAGAGTCAGAGCAGAGATTTATAAAGAGCAGGAACTGAGAGAGCAGAGATTATAAATAGTGGGAGCTGAGAATCAGAGTGGAGGTTTATAAAGAGCAGGAGCTGAGATTCAGAGTGGAGATTTAAAAAGAGCAGGAGCTGAGAGAGTTGAGATATAAAAAGAGTGGGAGCTGAGAGTCAGAGTGGAGATTTAAAATTAGCGGGAGCTGAGATTCAGAGTGCAGATTTAAAAAGAGCAGGAGCTGAAAGTCAGGGCGGAGATTTATACAGAGCTGGAGCTGAGAGTCTGAGCGGAGAGTTAAAAAGAGCGGGAGCTGAGAGTCTGAGCAGAGAGTTAAAAAGCACGGGAGCTGAGAGTCAAAGCACAGATTTAAAAAGAGTGGAAGTTGAGAGTCAGAGCGGTGACTTAAAAAGAGCGGGAGCAGAGAGAACAGAGATTTTAAAAGTGTGAGGTCTGACAGTGAGCACGTAGACTTAAAAAGCATGGGAAAAGAGGGAGCGGAGATGTTAAAACAGCGGGAGCTGAGAGTCAGGGCGGAGATTTAAAAACATCAGCAGCTGAGACTCAGAGCCGTGATTTAAAAAGAGCGGGAGCTGGGCGAGCAGAGATTTAAAATGTGCGGGGTCTGAGAATCAGAGTGTAGATTTAAAAAAAGCGGGAGCAGGGAGTCTGAATGGAGATTTAAAAAGTGTGGGGTCTGACAGTTAGCATGTAGACTTAAAAAGCGTGGGAACCGAGGGACGGAGATGTAAAAACAGTGGCAGCTGAGAGTCAGAGCGGAGATTTATAAAGGGCGGAAGCTGAGAGTCAGAACAGAGATTTATAAATAGCGGGACCTGAGAGTCAGAGCGGAGATTAAAAATAGCGGGAGATGAGAGTCAGAGCCGAGATTTAAAAACATCGGGAGCTGAGACTCAGAGCAGAGATTTCAAAAGAGCTGGAGCTGGGAGAGCGTAGATCTAAAAAGTGCAGGGTCTGAGAATCAGAGTGTAGAGTTACAAAGAGTGAGAGCTGAGAGTCAGAGCAGAGATTTAAAAAGAGCCAGAAGTGAGAGTCAGGGCGGCGATTTAAAAAGAGCAGGAGCTGTGAGTTAGAGCGGAAAATTTAAAAGAGCGGGAGCTGAGAGTTAGAGCGGAGAATAAAAAAGAGCGCGAGCTGAGGGTCAGAGAGGAGAGTTAAAAATAGCGAGAGCTGAGAGTCAGTGCAGAGATTTAAAAACAGCAGGAGCTGAGAGTCAGAGCAGAGATGTATAAAGAGCAGGAACTGAGAGAGCAGAGATTATAAATAGTGGGAGCTGAGAATCAGAGTGGAGATTTATAAAGAGCAGGAGCTGAGATTCAGAGTGGAGATTTAAAAAGAGCAGGAGCTGAGAGAGTGGAGATTTAAAAAGAGCGGGAGATGAGAGTCAGAGTGGAGATTTAAAATTAGCGGGAGCTGAGATTCAGAGTGCAGATTTAAAAAGAGCAGGAGCTGAGAGTCAGTGCAGAGATTTATAAAGAGCCGGAGCTGAGAGTCAGAGCGGAGAGTTAAAAAGAACGGGAGCTGAGAGCCATAGAGGAGAGTTAAAAAGCTGGGGAGCTGAGAGTCAGAGCAAAGATTTAAAAAGAGCGGGAGGTGAGAGTCAGAGCGGTGATTTAAAAAGAGTGGGAGCTGACAGTCAGAGCGGAGATTTATAAAGAGCTGGAGCTGAGAGCCAGAGCGGAGAGTTAAAAAGCCCAGGAGCTGAAAGTCAGAGCACAGATTTAAAAAGAGCGGGAGGTGAGAGTCAAAGCGGTGATTTAAAAAGACAGGGAGCTGAGAGTCAGAGCGGAGATTTATAAAGATCGGGAGCTGAGGGTCAATGCAGATATTTAAAATGAGCGGGAACTGAGAGTCAGAGTCTAGATTTATAAAGAGCAGGAGCTGAGAGTCAGGGCAGAGATTTAAAGATATCAGGAGCTGAGACTCAGAGCAGAGTTTAAAAAGAGCGGGAGCTGAGAGAACGGAGAATTAAAAAGTGCGGGGTCTGACAGTCAGCACGTAGACTTAAAAAGAGTGGGAACTGAGGGAGCGGAAATGTCAAAACAGTGGGAGCTGAGAGTCAGAGCAGAGATTTATAAAGGTGCGAGCTGAGAGTCAGAGCGGAGATGTATAAAGATTGGGAGCTGAGACTCAGAGCGGAGATTGAAAAACATCGGGAACTGAGACTCAGAGCGGAGATTTAAAAAGAGCGGGAAATGAGAGCACAGAGATTTAAAAAGTGCGGGGTGTGAGAATCAGAGTGTAGTTTTAAAAAGACCGAGAGATGAGAGACAGAGCGGAGATTTTAAAAGAGTGGGAGCTGAGAATCAGAACAGAGATTTATAAATAGCGGGAGTTGAGACTCAGAGAGGTGATTTAAAAAGAGGGGGAGCTGGGAGAGTGGAGATTTAAAAAGTGCGGGGTCTGAGAATCAGAATGTAGATTTAAAAAGAGCGGGAGCTGAGAGTCAGAATGGAGATTTAAAAAGTGTGGGGTCTGACAGTCAGCTTGTAGACTTTAAAAGCATGGGAACTGAGGGAGCGGAGATGAAAAAACAGTGGAAGCTGAGAGTCAGAGTGGAGATTTATAAAGGGCGGAAGCTGAGAGTCAGAACAGAGATTTATAAATAGCGGGACCTGAGAGACAGAGCGGAGATTAAAAAACATCGGGAGCTGAGACTCAGCAGAGATTTAAAAAGAGCGGGAGCTGGGAGTGAGGAGATTTAAAAAGTGCTGGGTCTGAGAATCAGAGTGTAGAGTTACAAAGAGTGGGAGCTGAGAGTCAGAGCAGAGATTCAAAAAGAGCCAGAGGTGAGAGTCAGGGCAGAGATTTATAAAGAGCTGGAGCTGTGAGTTAGAGCGGAAAATTTAAAAGAGCGGGAGCTGAGAGTTAGAGTGGAGATTAAAAAAGAGCGCGAGCTGAGGGTCAGAGAGTAGAGTTAAAAATAGTGGGTGCTGAGAATTAGTGCAGAGATTTAAAAAGAGTGGGAGCTGAGAGTCAGAGCGGAGATGTATAAAGAGCAGGAACTGAGAGAGCGGAGATTATAAATAATGGGAGCTGAGAATCAGAGTGGCGATTTATAAAGAGCAGGAGCTGAGATTCAGAGTGGACACTTAAAAAGAGCGGGAGCTGAGAGTCAGAGTGGAGATTTAAAATTAACGGGAGCTGAGATTCAGAGTGGAGATTTAAAAAGAGCAGGAGCTAAGAGTCAGGGCAGAGATATATAAAGAGCCGGAGCTGGGAGTCAGAGCGGAGAGTTAAGAAGAACGGGAGCTGAGAGCCATAGCGGAGAGTTAAAAAGTGCGGGAGCTGAGAGTCAGAGCACAGATTTAAAAAGAGCGGGAGCTGAGAGTCAGAGTGGTGATTTAAAAAGACTGGGAACTGAGAGTCAGAGCAGAGATTTATAAAGATCGGGAGTGGATGGTCAGTGCAGATAATTAAAATGAGTGGGAGCTGAGAGTCAGAGTGGAGATTTATAAAGAGCGGGAGCTGAGAGTCAGGGTGGAGATTTATAAATAGCAGGACCTGAGAGTCAGTGCGGAGATTAAAAATAGCGGGAGATGAGAATCAGAGCCGAGATTTAAAAACATCGGAAGCTGAGACTCAGAGCAGAAATTTAAAAAGAGCAGGAGCTGGGTGAGCCCAGATTTAAAAAGTGCAGGGTCTGAGAATCAGAGTGTAGAGTTACAAAGTGTGGGAGCTGAGAGGCAGAGCGGAGATTTAAAAAGAGCCGGAAGTGAGAGTCAGGGCGGAGATTTAAAAAGAGTGGGAGCTGTGAGTTAGAGTGGAAAATTTAAAAGAGAGGGAGCTGAGAGTTAGAGCAGAGAATAAAAAAGAGCGCGAGCTGAGGGTCAGAGAGGAGAAGTTAAAAATAGCGGGAGCTGAGAGTCATGGTGGAGATTTAAAAACAACAGGAGCTGAGAGAGTGGAGATATAAAAAGAGCGGGAGCTGAGAGTCAGAGTGGAGATTTAAAAAGAGTGGGAGGTGAGAGTTAGAGCGGTGATTTAAAAAGAGTGGGAGCTGAGAGTTAGAGCGCAGATTTATAAAGAGCGGGAGCTGAGAGCCATAGAGGAGAGTTAAAAAGCGGGGGAGCTGAGAGTCAGAGCAAAGATTTAAAAAGAGCGGGAGGTGAGAGTCAGAGCGGTGAGTTAAAAAGAGTGGGAGCTGACAGTCAGAGCGGAGATTTATAAAGAGCTGGAGCTGAGAGCCAGAGCGGAGAGTTAAAAAGAGTGGGAACTGAGAGTCAGAGCACAGATTTAAAAAGAGCGGGAGGTGAGAGTCAGAGCGGTGATTTAAAAAGACTGGGAGCTGAGAGTCAGTGGAGATTTATAAAGATCGGGAGCTGAGGGTCAATGCAGATATTTAAAATGAGCGGGAACTGAGAGTCAGAGTCTAGATTTATAAAGAGCAGGAGCTGAGAGTCAGGGCGGAGATTTAAAGACATCGGGAGCTGAGACTCAGAGCAGAGACTTAAAAAGAGCGGGAGCTAACAGAACGGAGAATTAAAAAGTGCGGGGTCTGACAGTCAGCACGTAGACTTAAAAAGAGTGGGAACTGAGGGAGCAGAAATGTCAAAACAGTGGGAGCTGAGAGTCAGAGCAGAGATTTATAAAGGTGGGAGCTGACAGTCAGAGCGGAGATGTATAAGGATTGGGAGCTGAGACTCAGAGCGGAGATTTAAAAAGAGCAGGAAATGAGAGCACGGAGACTTAAAAAGTGCGGGGTGTGAGAATCAGAGTGTAGATTTAAAAAGAGCGAGAGCTGAGAGACAGAGCGGAGATTTTAAAAGAGTGGGAGCTGAGAGTCAGAGTGGAGGTTTAAAAAGTGCGGGAGCTCAGAGTTAGAGCGGAGATTAAAAAAGAGCGGGAGCTGAGGGTCAGAGAGGAGATTTAAAAATAGCGGGAGCTGAAATTCAGAGTGGAGATTTAAAAAGAGCAGGAGCTGAGAGTCAGGGTGGAGATTTATAAAGAGCAGGAGCTGAGAGTCAGAGCGGAGAGTTAAAAAGAGCAGGAGCTGAGAGTCACAGCCGAGATTTAAAAAGAGCATGAGCTGAGGGTCATAGCAGAGAGTTAAAAAGAGCGTGAGCTGAGAGTCAGAGCGGAGATGTATAAAGAGCAGGAACTGAGAGAGCAGAGATTATAAATAGTGGGAGCTGAGAATCAGAGTGGAGATTTATAAAGAGCAGGAGCTGAGATTCACAGTGGAGATTGAAAAAGAGCAGGAGCTGAGAGAGTGGAGATATAAAAAGAGTGGGAGCTGAGAGTCAGAGTCGAGATTTAAAATTAGCGGGAGCTGAGATTCAGGGTGCGGATTTAAACAGAGCAGGAGCTGAGAGTCAGAGCGGAGATTTATAAAGAGCAGGAGCTGAGAGTCAGAGCGGAGAGTTAAAAAGAACGGGAGCTGAGAGTCAGAGTGCAGATTTAAAAAGAGCAGGAGCTGAGGGTCATTGCAGAGATTTAAAAAGAGCGTGAGCTGAGAGTCAGAGCAGAGATGTATAAAGAGCAGGAACTGAGAGAGCAGAGATTATAAATAGTGGGAGCTGAGAATCAGAGTGGAGATTTATAAAGAGCAGGAGCTGAGATTCACAGTGGAGATTTAAAAAGAGCAGGAGCTGAGAGAGTGGAGATATACAAAGAGCGGGAGCTGAGAGTCAGAGTCGAGATTTAAAATTAGCGGGAGCTGAGATTCAGGGTGCGGATTTAAACAGAGCAGGAGCTGAGAGTCAGAGCGGAGATTAAAAACAGCAGGAGATGAGAGTCAGAGCCGAGATTTAAAAACATCGGGAGCTGAGACTCAGAGCAGAGATTTAAAAAGAGCGGGAGCTGGGAGAGTGGAGATTTAAAAAGTGCAGGGTCTGAGAATCAGAGTGTAGAGTTACAAAGAGTGGGAGCTGAGAGTCAGAGCAGAGATTCAAAAAGAGCCAGAGGTGAGAGTCAGGGCAGAGATTTATAAAGAGCTGGAGCTGTGAGTTAGAGCGGAAAATTTAAAAGAGCGGGAGCTGAGGGTCAGAGAGGAGAGTTAAAAATAGTGGGTGCTGAGAATTAGTGCAGAGATTTAAAAAGAGTGGGAGCTGAGAGTCAGAGCGGAGATGTATAAAGAGCAGGAACTGAGAGAGCGGAGATTATAAATAATGGGAGCTGAGAATCAGAGTGGCGATTTATAAAGAGCAGGAGCTGAGATTCAGAGTGGACACTTAAAAAGAGCAGGAGCTGAGATTCACAGTGGAGATTTAAAAAGAGCAGGAGCTGAGAGAGTGGAGATATACAAAGAGCGGGAGCTGAGAGTCAGAGTCGAGATTTAAAATTAGCGGGAGCTGAGATTCAGGGTGCGGATTTAAACAGAGCAGGAGCTGAGAGTCAGAGCGGAGATTAAAGACAGCAGGAGATGAGAGTCAGAGCCGAGATTTAAAAACATCGGGAGCTGAGACTCAGAGCAGAGATTTAAAAAGAGCGGGAGCTGGGAGAGTGGAGATATAAAAAGTGCAGGGTCTGAGAATCAGAGTGTAGAGTTACAAAGAGTGGGAGCTGTGAGTCAGAGCGGAGATTTATAAACAGCAGGAGCTGCGAGTCAGAGCGGAAATTTATAAAGAGCAGGAGCTGAGAGTCAGAGCGGAGATTTAAAAAGAGCGGGAGCTGAGAGTCAGAGCGGAGATTTATGAAGAGCGGAACTGAGAGTCAGAGCAGAGATTATTAAAGAGCGGTAGCTGAGAGAGCGAAGATTTAAAAAAGCGGGAGCTGAGAGTCAGAGCGGAGATTTAAAAAGAGCGGGAGCTGAGAGTCAGAGCGGAGATTTAAAAAGAGCAGGAGCTGCGAGTCAGAGCGGAAATTTATAAAGAGCGGGAGCTGAGAGTCTGAGCAGAGTTCTATAAAGAATGGGACCCGGACTCGGGCTGAATGCATTGCGAGAACAGAGCGGGTGTTCTGAGGAGACCCGGGGCTGACCAGAGAGGAGAGGCCAGCGAGAGTGGTATGAAAGGGCCTGAAAAACAGAGGCCGAGACTGGGGAGGAGAAGCCTACCCTCAGAACCTTCAGATGGTGGAGTTCAACGAGACGTCACAACTCAAAAATGTATGCAGTGCAGGGGAGGCAGCTGACTGCCAAGTAGGGTCAAGTGAGTGCTTCTACTTCTCTTTTCTCTACTAATTAAACTGCTGTAGCCTATTAGCTTAAACAAAATAAGCTGCTGAATTTGGACTATAGTGGCAGTGTTTGGAGTGGAATAAGCCCCCTAGCCTAATTAATATTCTTTAAAGGGAGTAAATAACAATCTTAATCCAAAGGGAATTCATGGCAGCAGAGCTTGCACCCGTATCATGCTCCTCCTGCGCTATGTGGGAAGTCATGGACAATTACAGCGCCCCTGGCGACCAAGTGTGCAGGAAATGTGTCCAGCTGCAGCTACTAGCTAACCACATTTCAGAGCTGGATCTGTGGGTGGATTCACTGTGGAGCGTCTGCGATGCTGAGATTATCATGGACAGCACGTTCAGTGAGGTGGTCACACCGCAGGTAAAGACTGAACAGGCAGAAAGGGGATGGGTGACCACCAGGTAGAGTAGATAAAGGCAGGTAATACAGGAGTCCCCAGTGGCCGTCCCCCTCTCTAACAGATATACTGTTTTGGACAATGCTGGGGGAGATCACTTCTCAGGGGAAAGCAGCAGGAGCAAGTTCATGCCACAACGGGTGGTTCTGCTGCACTAGAGGGGAGGAAGAAGAGTGCCAGGGCTATAGTGATAGGGGATTCAATAGTAAGGTGAACAGACAGGTGTTTCTGTAGCCACAAAAGAGAATCCAGGATAGTGTGTTGCCTCTCTGGTGCCAGGGTCAAATATGTCCCAGAGAGGCTGCAGGGCATTCTGAAGGGGGAGGGTGAACAGCCAGTGGTCATGGTACATAATATTACCAACAACATAGGTAAGAAAAAGGATGAGGTCCTACAAGCTGAATAAAGGGAGCCAGGATGTAAATTAAAAAGTAGGACCTCAAAGGTAGTAATCTCAAAATTAATACCAGTGCCACATGCTAGTGAGAGTAAAAATAACAGGATATATCAGATAAATACGCGGCTGAAGAAGTGGTATAGTGGGAGGGATTCAGACTCTTAGGACATTGAGACCGGCTCTGAGGAAGGTGGGACCAGTAAAAACAGGATGGGTTGCATCTGGGAAGGAGCAGGACCAATGTCCTTGCAGAGGGGGTTGGGGGGGTGTTTGCAAGTGGGGTCAGGGAGGGTTGAAACTAGAACGGCAGGGGGATGGGAACCTGAGCAGGGAGACAGAGGAGGGGAAAACAAGGATAGAAACGAAAGACAGAAAAATAAGAAGTAAAAGTGAAAGGCAGAATAAACAAGAATGAAAAACAAACGGGGTCAGAGTGCAAAATAAAGCTAAGATGACTAACAAGGTTAAAAAGACAAGTCTAAAGGCATTGTACCTTAATGCATGGAACACTCGCAATAAGGTAGTTGAATTAACAGCACAAATAGATATAAACAGTTATGATATTGTTGCAATTATGGAGACATGGCTGTGTAAGATGTAAGGGAAGGCATTAAGCAGGAAATTAGATTTGCATGCAATAAGGATACCACTGTAATCATGGGTGACTTTAATCTACATATACATTGGACAAACCAAACTGGCAGTAATACAGTGGAGGAGCTTTTCCAGGAGTGTATACGTGATGGTTTCTTAGACCAATACTCTGAGGAACCAACAAAAGAGCAGGCTATCCTAGACTGGGTATTGTGCAATGAGAAAGGATTAATTAATAATCTTGTTGTGTGGGGTCCCTTGGGGAAGAGTGACCATAAAATGATAGGATTGGTCATTAGGATGGAGAGTGAAGAAGTTGAATCTGAAACTAGGGTCCTGAATCTAAATAAAGGGAAATACGAGGGTATGAGGCTCGAGTTGGAAATGATTACTAAAATGGTTGACAGTGGATAGACAATGGCTAATATTTCAGGAACATATGCATGAATTACAACAATTATTCATTCCTGTCTGGCACAAAAATAAAACAGGAAGGGTAGCTCAACCATGGCATACAAAAGAATTTAGGTATAGTGTTAGATGCAAAGAGGAGACATATAAAATTACCAGAAAAAGCAGCAAGCCTGAGGATTGGGAACAGTTTAGAATTCAGCAAAAGTGGACAAAAAGATTGGTTCAGAAGGGGAAAATGGAGTACGAGAGTAAATTTGCAAGGAACAGAAGAACTGACTGTAAAAGCTTCAATTAATATGTGAAGAGAAAAAAAAAATTAGTGAAGACAAATGTAGGTCCCTTACAGACAAAGACAGGGTAAATTATAATGGGGAACAAGGAAATAGCAGAGGAATTGAACACATATTTTGGTTCTGTCTTCACAAAGGAGGACAAACAATTTCCCAGAAATGTTAGGGAACCAAGGGTCCAGTGAGAGGGAGGAATTGAAGAAAATCAGTATTAGTAAAAAATGGTGCTAGAGAAATTAATGGGGTTAAAGGCTGAAAAATCCCCAGGGCCTGATAACCTACACCCCAGAGTACTAAAGGAAGTGGCCCTGGAAATATTGGATACATTGGTCGTCATCTTCCGAGATTCTATAGACTCTGGAACAGTTCCTACAGATTGGAGGGTGGCAAATGTAACCTTACTATTTAAAAAAGGAGGGAGAGAAAAAACAGAGAATTACAGACCAGTTAACCTAACATCAGTAGCAGGGAAAATGCTGGAGTCTATTATAAAAGATGTGGTAACAGAACACTTGGAAAGCATTAACGGGATTAGCTAAAGTAGCATGGGTTTATGAAAGGGAAATCATGCTTAACTAATCTACTGGAGTTTTTTGAAGATGCGACTAATAGAATAGATAAAGGAAAACCAGGGCATTTATTGTATTTGGATTTTAAGAAGACTTTTGATGAGGTCCCACATAAGAGGCTAGCAGGCAAAATTAAAGCAATGGGATTGGGGATAATATACTGGCATGGATTGAGAATTGGTTGATAGCCCGGATATAAAAAGTGGGAATAAATGGGTCTTTTTCTGGGTGGCAGGCAGTGACTAGTGGTGTACAGCAGGGATCAGTGCTTGGGACCCGTGCATGGGACCCAGCTATTCACATTATATATAAATACTTGGATGATGGAACCAAATGCAATATTTTCAAGTTTGCTGATTACACAAAACTGGGCAGGGTTGTGAGGAAGATGCAAGGAGGCTTCAGGGTGATTTAGACAAGTTGTGTGTGTGGGCAAACACATGGCAGATGCAGTATAATGTGGATAAATGTGAAGTTATACGCTTTGTGTGAAAAACAGAAAGGCAGAGTATTATTTAAATGGGAAATTTGGATGTACAAAGGGATCTGGGTGTCTTTATGCACCAGTCAATAAAAGTAAATAGGCAGGTGCAGCAAGCAATTAGGGAGGCAAATGGTACGTTGGCCTTGGTTGAAAGAGGATTTGAGTTCAGAAGTAAGGATGTCTTACTGCAGTTATACAGGGCCTTGGTGAGACCACACCTGGAGTATTGCGTGCAGTTTTGGTCTCCCTGTCTAAGAAAGGATGTACTTGTCATAGAGAGAGTGCAGTGAAGGTTCACTAGGCTGATACCAGGGATGGCAGGACTGTCATATGAAGAGAGACTGGTTTGACTGGGCCTGTATTCACTAGGGTTTATAAGAATGAAGGGTGATCTGTCTGAAACGTATAAAATTCTAACAGGGCTAGACAGACTGGATGCAGGGAGGATGTTCCCCCTAACTGGGGAGTTGAGAAGCAGGGGCCACAGTCTCAGGATATGGGGCAGGCCATTTAGGACTGAGATGAGGGAAGATTTCTTCACTCAGAGGGCGTTCAACCTGTGGAATTCTCTATCACAGAAGGCTGTGGAGGCCGGGTCACTGAATATATTCAAGAGAGAAATTGATAAGTTTTTGGATATTAGGAGCATCATGGGGTATGGAGAGAAAGCAGGAATATGGCGTTGAGATAGAGGATCAGCCATGAACATATTGAATGGTGGAGCAGGCTTGAAGGGCCAAATGCCCTACTCCTGCTCCTAGTTTCTATGTATCCTATGTGGCTACATCTCTGACAGGCCCTACACTTCCCTTAGTTATCCTCTTGCTCTTAATGTACTGCCAAATCATCTTTGGGTTTTCTTTCATTTTACCTGCCAATATGTTTTCGTATTCTCTCCTTGCTTTCCAAATTTCCTTTCTTACTTCACCCCTGTATTTTCTACACTCCTCTAGACTTTCTATAGCATTAAGTTTTTTGTGACTGTCATGAGCTCTCTTTTCTGCTTTATTTCGCCATGTATGCTTCTGAGTAACTGGGGATTCTAGATTTGGCAGTACCACCCTTTTTCTTTGTGGGGACATACCTAGGCTGTGCCCGTAGAATCTCGCTTTTGAATGCCTCCCACTTATTTGACACCATTTTCCCTTCTACTAGCTGTACCCAGTCCACTTTCACCAATTCACCTTTTAGCTTTGTAAAATTTGTCCTCCCCCAATTACTCCTGTTTCATCTTCGTCCTTTTCCATATGATGCTAAATCTAACTGTATTATGGTCACTATCTCCAAAATGACCCCCCCCCCCCCCACCCCAACTGCTACTTCATCCACTTGCCCAGATTCATTTCCTAAGACTAAATCTAGAATTGATTGTTGGGTTTGTGACATGCTGGCTGAAAATGTTCTCTTGAATGCAGTTCAAGAATTTTGTGACCTCTGTGCCCTTCACACTGTTCCTATCCC